>NC_138777.1:182670593-182791167 GCF_965119305.1 Pelophylax lessonae | reverse complement strand
GAATTCTTTAGTGGTGCCAAAAAATATTTTGTACTGCAAGGTCTTCCTTTCCTTATGGAGCCTAAGGGTCACATCTCCCCCACTGACCCCCCTCATGGAGGTGGCAGGTCCCTCAGAACACCAGCTTGCGCTGACGTCAGTCCTACAGTCCTTAGTGGAAGTGGTGTGTGGGCAAAGGACCAAGAGGAAGTGTCCACCCTCCTTCCCCTGCTCAGTCTGAATACCGCCGTGGACGCGGCCCCTGCAGGGGGAACGTGATATCACGTCCCCCGATCCATCCAATAGTGGGGATGATTCCTGCACGGCGCAGCAAGGAATGAGAAAGCGCTGGTAGACGCAATTATTACTGCAGTGCATGAGACTTTAAAAATGGAGGATGCGGATGATAAGGCCACGGATGTGGCATTGTCATTTGGTACGCATAAGTTACCTCGCACACCAAGGATGTTTCCTTATCTGCCTTATTTTGACAGGTTTACCTATAAGGAATGGGAACAACCAAAGGTACCCTTTGTGGTCCCCAAACGTTTTGCAGTACATTACCCTTTTGAGGAATCCCTTAAAAAAAAAAAAAAAAAAAATGGACTCCGGTTTACAGGTTAAATAAAGCAACCATGAACCCATTAGCGGAATCCCCGTCCTTTAAAGACCTGAATGACAGGAAAGCGGAGACTGTGGCATGCAGCATGTTTACTATGGCTGGTTCGGCATTGCGGCCAGTCTTGGCCTTAGCCCTAGTGTCTCAGACCCTAACTGAATGGGCCAAGCTTTTGCGCCAGGGCCTGGGGTGGTGAGCAGGTCCTCACTGCTTATGTTGATTTAGCTGACCAGGGGCTGCAGTTTATATGTGACTGCAGCTTTGTATACAGCTCCTGTGCTGTCAAACTTTGTTTCAGTGATGGTAATTAGGCACTTTCTGTGGCTTAAGAATTGGTCAGCAGACCAAGCCTCTAAGAAAGCTCTCCCTGATCTGCCCTTTCAAGGCGATCACCAGTTTGGGGCTACTCTGAAAGACTTCATTAAGGGATCCATGGTTTGGGGGGGGGTGGAAGAGTACCTTCCTACCACAATCTAGGAAAGGGAAGGAGCCTCGTCGCAAACGTGTGCCCTCCTTCTCTGCCCATAGAAATTTATTTAGTGCTCCCGGGACTGAGATTAAGGAAAATAGATCTTTCAAGTCTTGTCTGGGAGGTGCCAAGCAACCTTAGTCTGGTAAGCATAGAGCTGGCTTCTCCGGGTCCGCAGAAAAGACCCCTTCAGCACGAAGGTCTGTCCTCACCCATTTCTGGGACATCTTCACTGGTTTTTGGCCCTATGGCCCTTCTTTGTGAGCGTCAAGGGGATCTACGAAATTATTCTTTTGGGAGTACCAAAAAAGGGGGGCACAGTTTGTCAATTTTGTTTTTTTTATGCTTTAATTCCCATTGTGCGGATATAATTCCTGCAATTGTTCGGGGGACGTCTGAACTATCGAAGTTCCCCCCTATCCCTGTCCAGGAAATTGAATTACCTAGGTATGATTTTAATTCTGACCAGGGTGGTCTTTTCTCTGGAAAAACTTCAGGAACCACAGGCTGTGATTCACCGGCTGCTGTCACACAGTTCTCTCCGCCGACTTGCATGCAGGTTCTGGGTCTGGTGGTATCCACCTTCAAGACAGTTCTGTTTGCATAGACCTGCATGCAGCTCCTTCAGCAGCTTTGGCTTCACAGTAGGATACAGAAATTCATGGCGAGGTCACGGGTTCCTCTGGCAGACGCTGCAAGAGTCCAAGGGCCACAGTAAGGCAAGTATCATCCTCGGCTTAAGTTTTTTTTCATGATTCCTTAGAGCAGTGGTCCTCAACCCTGGCCTACAGGGCCCACTAACAGGCCAGGTTTGCGAGATAACTGAAATAAATCACAGGTGATATCATTTGCTGCTCAGTAATTGCAGTACTCTAGTCTGCATCTCCCCAAGGTAATACTTAAAATCTGGCCTGTTAGTGGGCCCTGAGGACCGGAGTTGAGGACCACTGCCTTAGAGGAATCAAGGGCGAGGATCTTTCAATCATTCTGGTGGCCGTAAATCTCCCTTGGGGGCTACCTCTCAGAGAGGACCAGTTATCCCAAGAGTTGATGTACCATCCTGCTTTACAGTCCCTGGTTTTAATGGCTTAGCTATTGATAGCCAGACACTGAGGGATAGAGGTTTGCCTGGATCAGTGATCCCTACTATGGTGAAGGCGAGGAAGTAGTCTTCCACCAATATATGTACCATCGTACTTTGAAAAGCGTACGTTCCTTGGTGTGAGTCGATTGGCGCTTCTCCTCGATTCCTTTCTGTGGCTCGGATCTTAGCCTTTCTTCAACGGTGTGTTGAGCAAAAGTTGGCCTTAAGTACCATCAAGGGCCAGGTGTCTGCCTTGGCAATCTTCTTTCAATGACCCCTAGCCACGCACTCTTTACTTCGTACCTTCATTCAGGGGGATCAACATGTGGCTCCACCTGTACGGTCTCTTTTGCCACCATGGGATTTAAATTTAGTGTTTTTGGTTCTCCAGAATCCTCCATTTGAGAATATTCGGGAGATTCCCTTGCCTACTTTGTCCCAGAAGGTGGCATTCCTGGTGGCTATTACATCTGCCCGTAGGGTATCGGAGTTGGCGGCATTGTCCTGTCCTAGTCCCTATTTAGTGGTCCATAGAGATAAAGTGGTTCTTCGTCCCTGTCCTTCACTCCTGTGGTCTCTGACTTCCATTTGAATGAGGACATTGCGTTGCCTTCCTTGTGTCCCAAGCCAGCTCATCCCAATGAATTTTCTTTTCATACCCTGGATGTGGTTTGTGTGATTCGGGTGTATCTGGCAGCTACGGAGTCTTTTTTGGAGGTCAGACTCGCTCTTTGTGGTTATACAAGGACCAAGAAATGGGCTGGCCGCTTCTTCAGCTACTATCTTCAGATGGATCAGACAGACAGCGACTCAGGCCTATTCTATTAAAAAACAGGTTCCTCCTTTCCCTGTCCCGGTGCATTCTACTTGGGTGCTGAGTACACAGTTAACCCATTGATTTCCCTAGATGTTAACCCCTTCCCAGCAAGTGTCATTAGTACAGTGTCAGTATACAGTATTACCATTAATGACTGCACACAAATTTTCCCGCACGACAAAATTCTACTTCAGAAGTGATGTCATGTGTTAGTTTGCTTTCTTTGTGTTCTTTCTTCTCTGAGCATGCCCAGTCTTGCTCATAAGATTTTTCCCTGTCGAAATCTGTACTGACTGCACGAAAATCGGATGTGTTTTGACGGAGGACAAAAATTTTATAGCCTGCACACCAGATTTTTTTCGGCCGAAAAGTCGGAGTCGGTTGTCGGAAGCATCATACTAACCAGCCGAAAATCGGCGGATCGGTCGTCGGACGAAAATTCCCGGCCGAATTTTGACGCGTGTGTACGAGGCTTTAGCTTTCTTAAAGTGATTGTAAAGTCTTGTTTTTTCTTTTTTTTTCCTATAAAAAAAAAACAAGCATATTATAGTTGCCTCCTCTGTGCAGTTGGTTTTGCACAGAGCAGCCCGGATCCTCCTCTACTCGGGTCCCTCTTCTGTGTTCCTGGTCCCTCCCTCCTGTTCAGTGCCCCCACAGCAAGCAGCTTGCTATGGGGGCACCCGAGCCGAGTCACAGCTCCCTGTGTCCATTCAGACACGGAGCCCGACCCAGCCCCAGCCCCGCCCCCTCTCCCCTGATTGGATAATTGGTCTTAATCGACAGCAGCGGCAGCCAATTGCACCACTTATGTGTCTCAGCCAATCGGGAGGGAGAATCTCAGACAGCTAAGACACTCGTGGACATCGCTGGACCAAGAGGTAAGTGTGGGAGGGGCTGCTGCACATAGAATGCATTAAGATAAAAAAAAAATTCTGCCTTTAAAGTGGTTGTTAACTCACTTATACATACAACTTTATATAATCTTCTGTGTAGCCTGATTAAAGTGCTCCTGTCTTGGTTTTTTTTTTTCTTTTTTAAATGCCACCTTTACCTTATTTCAGAACTGCTCCTGGATATCACGTGACCGGCCAGCTCTCTCCTTTCCCCATCTGACAGATGCAGAGGGCAGGGCCGAGATTCCCTTGCTGACCTCAGGCGAGGAGAGAGAGAGCTGACCGGGCACGTGATTGCCCCGGAAGCTGCTCTGAAATACGGTAAAGCCAGCATTTTTTTTTTTTTTTTTAAATAAAACACCGGGACAGGGGCACTTGTAATCGCACTTCACAGAGGATTATAGAGGACAAAAAAAGTTTTAAAAGCTGCAGGAGGGGAGGAGGTGGGCTCTGACACAGGAGCAGACGGGGGGAAGGGAGGGAGGGGGGAGAGAGGACAGAGAGCTGCGGATGACGGAGACATGTAAACTGACCATTGGTGTCAGGGCTCAGCAGCCATGATCTACCGTGGTCAGTTTACAGAGGGGAGGGTAGAAACTGTCAGGATCAGCCAGGTTTTTTAGGTGATACCAAATTACACAGCACAACATTCTTTAAAGAAACAGGATCTTTATTTTTTAACAGCTTTAAGATGTTTTCTGGCATAAAACAGTCACCTGAAAATAAATGTTGTGTGTACAGTGCTTTTGAAATAAAAATCAGTATTTATTCCAATATTGGATGTGCTATTTTAGGAATTTTAGAGAATACTTTTCTTCATACATTTGCAATATTATGGCTTCCTGTGCAGCTTTTGGGCATTAAAAATTGTACAACACATAGTAAAGCTGTGGAGCACATTTAACTATTTGTTAATCTAATTTTTTTAAGTCTTCACATCATTTCTGTGTGTTGTACATTTCCGCTCCTGCCACTGTAGTCCTTTCTAACCCTCCAGCATGTCATTCCACCCTAATCCTTGGCCACTAGATAGTCAGTGTAGATTAGCTTTCCTCTCCCTGGCTAATATATGATGCAACTCCAAGCAATTCAGGCTACGTAACAGGTGGAGATATGGAGCAAAGATCAGCAAAGTTAATGTTTTTACCATTTTAGGAATATTTCAGCTCCGAATCACTTCCTGAGCGCTGGCTTCATAATAGGTGTAGTTTGCGTTCTGGCTGAAATGAATCCCTTAAGACGGAACCTAAAGCAAATATCATCTACAGATTTTTTTTTTCTTTTTAACGTGTAAAAGGGATTCATTTATAAAGGAAGTCGAGGCTGGTGAAAAAGTTACCCTTCCAGTTGGGCATCCCAGCACTGCATGGGTTAAGTGCTTGTTTTGTCTAGTGACCCTGCATTGTATACCAATCACTTAGAGCCCCCCCCCCCCCATCCTAAGAATAAGGTGAGTAATTCACTCTATTCAATTTCCATTAATCAAAGCGCGCATTTAACCCTTGCAGTGCCGAATGGGCTCCTCTGCAAGAATAACTTTTTTTCAGACCAGAGTTAAATTGCAAAATATATCTAAAACCTAAACATATTTTTTATAGATTGTAGAGTGCTGAAAGGTTAGAATCCCTGTCAGGTTTTACATTTTTGTCTGTGTCACTCCCTTAAATTAGCATTTTGACCTTTGTCTGGCGACTAAAACTAAGGGGAAATTTAAATTTTTGAGTTATCCTCAGAACAGGAATAGAGGGGAAATCTTCCAATGAGGACACTTGTCCTGCGACTGCTGTATAAGAGGGGATTCTTCTCACTTTGGTGAGATTTCCTCTCACTTAGGGCTCTTTCACACGGTCCGCCTCCGTAGGCGGATCCGTGGTGCTCAGCTGAGCCGGCGGATGACAGCTCCGTCTCCGTTTGCAGTGCGGAGAGGGGGGTGTCACAGCTCCCGCTGCTCTCTATAAGGGATCGGATGAGAGTGGACCGTCTGTCCGCTCTCATCCGATCCCATCCGATCCCTGAACGGATGGAAAAATAGGGTTTCCATCCGTCCAGATTTCACGGACCGGATCGGATACGGATGGCAGCGGGTGTCAGCGGAGGTGTCTCCGCTGACATCCGCTGCCCCATAGAGCTGCATGGAGGATCCGATCAGATCCGCCTAAAAAACTGACAGGCAGATCTGATCGGATCGCCAGTGTGAAAGAGCCCTTACTGATCTAAAAAGAGAGAGATGTATGGGCGCTTTTGCTGGGGGATGAATCTTCGGTTCAAGGAAGTCTTGAACCGAATGTAGTCAAACTGATAGTAGATGTCCCAAATGCACAGTTATGGTGCTGTCATCGAGGGCAGCTCTTGGAGGGCCGAAGCAAAGTCCTACATACAAGCAGAATAAAAGAAAAGGTGCCACTCAGTGAGGCAAGTGTAACAGATTTAATGACTTGCATTAAAAACTTACATGAAGGCAGAGATAGATCATCGTGGCCCGGCATCCTTGCTGATCCAAGGTGTACCCATCCTCAGTGCTGCCAGCAGCCTGACCAATCGGGGAACTAGATCAGAGCGAGGCTGCGGTGAACCGCATACCTCACAGGGAGACCACTGTACGACTGTGTTGGCATGGGATGGGCGGTTCACCTCTATCCTATAATATGAAAGCAGAGGCCCTGCAGAATAAAATAGTGGTAGTTGCAACTTTTTATTGTGCATGGTATTAGTAAACTTAGTGTTACTAAACCCAAACAGTAAAATCAGTCTGTATATGCAGTAAAGCATGCTTGTTATACTCACTGTGGAATCTAAGGGGTTATTCCTCTGCATTGTGTAAAAGGCTTTTTGATCCTGTCTTCTCTAAACCTCCTCCCCTTCTTCCACTATCCCAATCCATCTCCTGATAAGACAGAGCCTTGGGGACAGGCTGCACATGCTCAGTTTGGTGTGTATTGCTAGAGTTTTTTTTTTTCCCTTGGGAGGGTGCATGTGATCAGCACAAGACCAATCAGCACTGTCCAGACAGAGGGTCAGCGGTTCTGCAGCTTCATAAAAAAAATCAGGGAAGAATAAAAACTCCTCCTACAAGCTTTAACCTGACACTGATGGAAGTCACAGGACTGCTTTATTGCTGATGAGAAAAGGCATTTAGCAGTTTATATTTACTATAACTATTTCATTTCCATGTTCTGTGTACTGTGGGAGACCAAATATAGTGAATGCAGGTTTAGTAACACTTTTTAATTTTATGTAACACTTTTTTAGTTTTTTATTTACCTTTGCCTGAAAAATTACCCGTAACCCCCAATTTTAATATATTTTCTGAAAGCGGAGGCCCTGCAGAATAAAATAGTAGTCACGTTTTTTTTTTTATTGTGCACAATATTGGTGCAACTTCATTTTTTTAACTTCTTTTTTTTATTATTTTATTTAAAGTAATTTTAAAGTCTCTCCTATTTATTTATTTATTTATTTTTTTAGCAAACAAACATATTATACTTACTTACTTTGTGCATTTGATTTTGCAGAGAGTGACCCCAGTCCTCCTCTTCTTGGGTCCCTCTTCTGTGCTCCTGGTCTCTCCCTCCTGTTGAGTGCTGGGAGAACCGATACACAGCTCCCTGTGTCCATTTAGACACAGTCACGACCCGGCCATGCCCACCCCCTCTCTCTCCTGATTGGCTGACTGACTTTGACAGCAGCGGGATCCAATCATGCTGCGCTGCTTTCTCAGCCAATGAGGAGGGGAGTCCCGGGCAGCTGAGACACTCCTGCAACATTGCTGGATAAAGATAGGCTCAGGTAAGTATCAGGGGGTGCTGGGGAGGCTGCTGCACACAGAAGGTTTTTTTATCTTAATGCATAGAATGCATTAATAGGAAAAAAACCTGCTTTTACAATCCCTTTAACTTTATTGTTATCAAGGGAGCTAAGAAGCTCCCTATGTAATAGCATGGGCAAGTGACAGGTACATTTTTTTTGGAGACCTCTAATGTCTCCACTGCAGTTAATCAAGCACAGATTGTCCCTGATTGGCTGCTTCTCCAGCAACAGCAGCTGGGAAGTGACCGCTCTGAAACCAGAAATGACAAAATGCTTGTCTCTTCCAGATTCATTAGTTACAGAGGTCATCAGGGAAAGAATGTTGTCTGAGCTCCTCCTGCTCTACATCTGGAAATGATTCACCATTGTCCTGGGCTCCCTGAAGGGTCAGGAGAGTATGGGAACCACTGCAGGTGTTGGGGGAAGGCAGCACTTTCTAAAGTGCAGTAAAGGTGATCAGGTGGCTATACAATCCCCTGGATCAGTTTACTTCATAGGCTGTAAAAAAAAAAAAAAAAAATCATACCAAGCTCACGGCTACAGCTGTGAGCTTGTTGTAACACTGGAAGTCCAGGAAGTTTATAAAAAGCCTATAGAAGGCAAGTGGGTAATGTACACAATCTTATCAAAGTGTTGATGCATTATAAATGTTTCTCTGCATAGTTTGTAACTAGCTATATAAATGGGGGAGGTCTTCTAATGTTGTTTCACCACTATTGTAGTCTCCTAAGTAATGATTGGCAGTTATTAAAAATGTAACTGGCCCCCCTCCCTCTCCTGATTGGCTCACTGACTTTTATTGACAGCCGTGGAAGCCAATGGCGCCACAGCTGTGTCTCAGCCAATCAGGAGGGAGAGTCCCGGACAGCTGAGGGACTCATGGACATCGTTGGATAGAGATTCGGCTCAGTTAAGTATTAGGGCGTGCTGGCGAGGCTGCCTCACACAGAAGGTTTTTTTTTTTATCCTAATGCATAGAATGCATTAAAGTGGAGTTCCACCCTATTTTTATACTTACCTCCATCTTCTCGCTCCGGGTCACCTGAAAAAGAAATGGATAATCGCATATTTTTTTTTTTTTTTACTTACCTCGTAGCGAAGAAAATATACTTACCTTACTTCCTTCTTCCTCCTTCCTCGGCCGCGGCCCGTCGTCACTTCCTGGCTCTGCAATGATTCCTGGGAGCTGGACGTCATAGCTCCCAGGAATCATTGCGCCTGCACCGGCCCCGACGTCAGTTCCGGGTCGCGCGCGTCATCCCCTTCTAAACAGCTTCTGGGCATGCCCAGAAGCTGTGGAGGGATGACGCACGCGACCCGGAAGTGACGTCGGGGCCGGCGCAGAGCATCGTGGGACCACAGAAGGCGGAAGAAGACGCCGAAGAGGACGCGCTGGCTTCAAGCTGCCCACATCTGAGATGGCAGCGCTGGACAAGACGTTTGCAAGGTAAGTATTTCGTCTTGCAGGTAAGTGCAACCCGGGACAGATCAGAGGCTAGCCATTGTGGAATGCACTAGCCCTGACTGTCCCGGGGGTATTAAAAAAAAAAAAAAAACAAATCCAGGGTGGAACTCCGCTTTAAGATAAAAAAAAAAACCTTCTGACTTTAAAACTCATTTAAACATTTGTATTGCAGTCACAAATGGGTTCTCTTGGGCCTTGGTCTCTGTTTGCTTTGCTCAGAGGAGGGGGGGTGTCACTCTATAGAATCCTGGAAAAGCTGAGATCGTAAATCTGCCAAAAAGGCCCTCCTGCACAGTACAGGAATGAGTTCTTGTGACATTTTTAATTCTCAGCTTTCCCAGGATCCCATTAGACTGCTAAGTGACAGGACATAACCCTTCCCCAAGCTAACATGCTGGAAGCCAGGGTCTAACATAAGTTTTTCTTTTTTTTTTTCTTTCTTTTAGACCTAAGGATTTAGAATGGGGGTGGTGGAGGCACTTAAATATATAAGGTTCAATTTCTGTAGGCTTTAACTTCTTCCTCAATGTTTATAAATGATATATGTACCTAGGAACAGCCATAGTTGCTTATAATATATGCAAGTAGAGATGCACCGAAACAGATCGGGAGAAAATGGTGTTGTCTGCATTTTTCCGATAAGAGAAAAAGGTGCCGATAATGGTGCAGAAAACGCACACAATTTTGCTGCAAATTCGCAGCAATTTTACTGTGGCTTATGGTTTTTTTTATAGGTCATATAACACAAAAACGCATCTGAAACGTAACACGGGTGCGTTACTGATGCGTTCCTGCTGCATTTTCAATGCATTTCAACAGGGAGATGCACTTTTGGTGCGTTTTTTTAGGCTACATTCACACAAGTATGACTCCAAAGTTGCGCCGACTGTGGAGTGCAACTTTTACACAACTTTGGATGGGTACAACTTGGATACAACTTTGGCTTTGACCAGTGATAATGAACAACTGTTGCACACAAGTTACACAGTGAGTGTATTTTGTTGGCTTTGCTTGCAGCGGCTTGGCATTGCATGCCACTGCCAGCCTGTTGTCCACTAGGACTCCCAGGTCCTTTTCTAACTTAGATTCACCCAGAGGTTCCTCCCCTGGGGAAGTTGCATTGTATAACATTCAGGTATGACTTTCATGCAACTACTGAGGGTTAACATTGAAGTCTGTGGCCCTCAAGTTGCATGAGAGTAGGACCAAAGTAGTGCATGAACTACTTTGAAGTTGCTGCAATTTTAGGTTGCGCATATATGAATGGTTATCATTAAAAAAACATGGGGAACGACTTGTCATGTAACTTTGATGTCCAAAGTTGCATGACAAGTCACACAATTTATTTTTAAAATTATTTGTATATAATTAGGTATGGGGGTGCATGGTTTCACGCGCTTCATTTAAAGGCCCAAAAAAAAACATTCTAGTTATATTAACAGGGATGGGGGTGGGTGACAGGCTACTATGTGGCTCTATTGACCACTACTGATGTACTCTTTGCATCATACTGATGACAGATCCTATAATTTTATTTGTACCCAAGGGTTCTTTGTAATGTACAGGGTCCACACATAAATTTATACTTGTTTTAATATTTTTGGTTATATCCTTTTGTTCATGTCCATTCGGTCTGTTGGGCTGGATGCCGGGAGCTGTGATGCGTGTCAGGCGCCCTCCCTCTTCTCTCCGCCTTCATTCGGGGGATCGGGCAGACGTTTATCTGCCGTGGATCAGTGCCACGCCTTGTGCCGTTCGTGTGACGTCACAACAGGATGCCTCCGCATCGACGCCCTTCTTCCCATCTTTGCTGAAATGGGAGATAGGTGTTTTGGCGCCAATCATGGGCGGTGGTGGCCACTCTGTTGGGGACACCTCTTCCCAACCATGCAATTGCGTGAAGCTGGGAGGCACCCATGGTCACGCCGACGCATCCGGTTCACACTTGTATATAAATTAATCGGTTACCGTGTGTATATATGAAATAATCAATGTCCAAGCATGTATCTACTTTTATTACTATGTGTATATATGAATTACAGTTCGTTTTTTTTTTATCTACAATACAGTGGAAATAAAGTCTACACACCCCTGGTAAAATACCAGGTTTCTGTGATGTAAAAAAATTAGACAAGGTAAATCTTTTCAGAACTCTTTCCACCTTTAATGTGACCTATAAACTGTACAACTCAATTGAAAAACAAACTGAAATCTTTTAAGGGGGGGGGGAGTAAAAATAAAAAACTAAAATAATGTTGTTGCATAAGGTGCACACCCTCTTATAACTATGGATGCAGCTGTGTTCAGAATTAAGCAAAAACATTCAAACTTGTGTTAAAAATGAGTCCGTAAACACCTTCCATAATTTAAAGTGCTTCTGATTAAGTTCAGCTGTTCTAGTAAGTCTTTCCTGACATTTTCTTAGTTGCATCCCACAGCAAAAGCCATGGTCCATGTAGAGCTTCCAAAGCATCAGAGGGATCTCATTGTTAAAAGGGATCAGTCAGGAGAAGGGTACAAAAGAATTTCCATGGCATTAGATATACCATGGAACTCAGTGAAGACAGTCATTAAGTGGAGAAAATATGGCACAACAGTGACATTATCAAGAACTGGACGTCCCTCCATATCTAATGAAAAGATGAATGGAATGAAAAAAACTGGTCAGAGAGGCTGCCAAGAGGCCTACAGCAACATTAAAGGAGCTGCAGGAATATCTGACAAGTACTGGCTGTGTAGTACATGTGATAACGATCTCCCGTTTTCTTAACAAGTCTGGGCTATGGGGTAGGGTGGTAAAAGGGCCTTATGAAGAAAAACATCCAAGCCTGGCTAGATTTTACAAAAACACATCTGAAGTCTCCCAAAAGCATGTGGGAAAATATGGTTTGGTCTGATGAAACCAAGGGTGAACTTTTTGGCCATAATTTCAAAAGATATATTTGGCGCAAAAACAAAACTGCACATCACCAAAAGAATACCATACCCACAGTGAAGCATGGTGGTGGCAGCATCATGCTTTGGGGCTGTTTTTCTTCAGCTGGAACAGGGGCCTTAGTCAAGGTAGAGGGAATTATGAACCGTTCCAAATACAAGTCAATATTGGCACAAAACCTCCAGCCTTCTGCTAGAAAACTGAACATGAAGAGGAACTTCATCTTTCAGCATGGCAATGACCCAAAGTATACATCCAATTTAACAAAGGAATGGCTTCACCAGAAGAAGATTATAGTTTTGGAATGGCCCAGACCTGAATCTGATTGAAAATATGTGGGTTGATCTGAAGAGGGCTGTGCACAGAATATGCCCTCACACTTTGACAGATTTGGAGTGTTTTTGCAAAGAAGAGTTGGCAAATATTTCCAAGTCAAGATGTGCCATGCTGATAGATTTATGCCAAATATAATAAAATCAAAAGGTGCTTCAACAAAGTATGTTTAAGGGTGTGCACACTTATGCAACCATGTTGTTTTAGTTATTTTAGTTTTCTATTTTTACTTCCCTCCACCTAAAAGATTTCAGTTTGTTGTTTAACTGAGTTGTACAGTTTATAGGTCACATTAACCACTTAAGCCCCGGAAGATTTAACCCCCTTCCTGACCAGGGCCTATTTTGCGATTCGTCACTTTGTGACTTTAACGGAGAATTGCGCGGTCGTGCGACGATGTACTTCAACAAATTTGACGTCCTTTTTTCCCCCCAAACAGAGCTTTCTTTTGGTGGTATTTGATCACCTGTGCGATTTTTTTTGATCATGCGCTATAAACAAAAAAAGAGCCACAATTTTGCAAAAATAACAATATTTTTCACATTTTTTTGATGAAATTCCCCCCCAAAAAATGTAAAAATCAAAATTTTTTAACATTTTAGGCCAATTTATGTTATGCTACATATGTTTGGTAAAAAAAATTGCAAAAAGCGTATTTTGATTGGTTTGCGCAAAAGTTATTGCGTTTACTAACTAAGGGAAAGATTTCTGTCATTTTTGTTGTTGTTTTTTTTTTTTTTTTTTTTTAACGAGTAACGGCGGCGATTTGCGTTTTTTTTTTTTTTGCAGGACTGCGACATTGTCCCGCAAAAAAAATTCGGACCCTTGACTGACATTTTTGACACTTTTGGAGTTACCAGTGACATTACTACAGTAATCAGTGCTATACATATGCACTGTTACTGTAAAAATGACACTGGCAGTGAAGGGGTTAACTTTTTTTTCAGAGGGAGGGGTTAAGTGTGTCCCTAGGGGCGTGATTCTAACTGTGATTGGATGTGGCTTGATGTATAAGAACCGAGATCAACGGTCCTACATAGCAGAACCGTTTGATCTCCATTCTTACACAGGGAAGAATGACAGGCGGCTTTGTTTACATTAGCCGCCTGCCTTTCTCCCGATGTAACGGACGATCGTGGGTGACCGGCGGGCATCGGGTCCGCCGGGCACACGTGGGGGGGTCTGTGACCGAGCGGGTGCGCGCCTCCGGCGGCGTGCGCTCGCTCCCTAGAGCCTCACAGACTAGTGACGTAGTCCTACGTCGCTTTGCCTGTGAGGGGCTGACTGCCGCAGTAAATAGTTGTGCGGCGGTCGGCAAGCGGTTAAAGGTGGAAAAAGTTTTGAAGTGATTTAGCTTTGTCTCATTTTTTTACATTACAGAAACCTGATATTTTAACAGGGCTGTGTAGACTTTTTATATCCACTGATTGTACTAAATAATACCCTTATATGTATCCAGTGCATCATGATATTTTATTTTCATGTGTATACAGTAATAAACTTTTTATTATGCCATGATTTCAAGCAGCCTATCTCTTCCCCTCATTTAAAGTCCCAAACCCTTTCTCTTATTGAAATTGTACTACTTCAATTAAAGTAGCACGATTTCAAAGTAGCAGGCAAGTCTGATTTCAGGTGCTACTTGAAAGACATCTGTACGTCTTCGTGCACTGATGTCTATTGAAATTGCATCCAAAATCGGCATGAAAAAAAGTAGTGCGATGAAAAGTAAAGCATGAACTACTTTTACAAATCCGTGCGGAGCTGCAAAGTTTGGCGTTGCACCGATTGGAACGGTGCCATTATAGGCTGCGACTTGTCATGCGATTTGTCCTGTCAAGCCACATGACAAATCACTCCAATGTGAACGATGGCTTAACTGACCAACAATGCAGCAAGCAAAGTTTTTAACATCACAACGGAAGCGCAATGGACCAGTGTGAAGACATACATAGAATTTAAGGGATACAATTTTCTTGAACTTTTCTTGCGCTAAAAATGCCAATTATGGCCGACAATAAATTCATATTCATTAAAATGCATGATATTATTTAAAAAGTCAAATATAATACAATTATATGTAAAAATATATATTTTTTAAAAACTGTCATTTTCGGTTTTTGGCCAATTGCATCCTGCATTTTCGGTTTCGGCATCAAAGTTTCCATTCGGTGCATCTCTATGCAAGCTGTGCTCCTTAGTTTAGTAGTGTTGCACAGGTATTATACTTGTTTCTCACACTCAGCAAGTTTGTTGGTCTTGTCAGACTAACTGCAGTGAGCTCCCTATGTTGCTAGTTGTTCTTCTCTCAGGCTTTAGACCGGGGGGTCTTCAAACTATGGCCCTCCAGTTGTTCAGGAACTACAATTCCCATCATGCCTAGTCATGTCTGTGAACGTCCGAGTTTGGCAATGCCTCATGGGATGTGTGGTTCTGCAACAGCTAGAGGGCCGTAGTTTGAGGATCCCTGCATAACATTTTTGCATTCTATTCAGGAAGGTAAAAAAAACCTTCTGTGTGCAGCTCCTCCACCCCCCAGCCCCTTGTTATACTGATCTGAGACTGATCTGCAGCACTGTGCCCAATATCAGTGGCTCTCTCTAGTCATTGAGGTAGCAGTGGGAGCCATTACCTCAGGAGAGAGCCCTGATTGGGATTGATCTTGCAGGAGTGCCCCTATAGCAAGCAGCTTGGTAAATGCCAGCAGTGCAAGTACCTGAATTCAACCGATTATCGGCCTATTGTAGTCCCTTTACATTATGGTTTAAAGTATGAGAGGAAGAAGCAGCACAAGGAGCCAAATCAGCTTATGTGCTGCCAAGCATGCATCAGTGTGCTGCTTTTCCTTTCACTGTCCAGTCACAAGTTGATATGGCTCCAGGGTGACCTGGATTTAGAGGAAGAAAATTGACCAATGCTGGCCATCAGACTGCGCACATCTAGTTGCAGGAAAAAATACTGCTGGGGAAATCATCGGATTGTAGGTGAACATTGTCGCAAATGTTTTTTT
Organism: Pelophylax lessonae; assembly: GCF_965119305.1. Lineage (NCBI taxonomy): Eukaryota > Metazoa > Chordata > Amphibia > Anura > Ranidae > Pelophylax > Pelophylax lessonae. Next base: position 182,775,756 of record NC_138777.1, on the reverse strand, counting down.
TTGTTATTTTATACTTTCAATGGACTATTCATTTTTATCTATTTAATTTTGTCTGAAGTCATTGCTTTAAATGTACAGTGCAGCCAAATCTGAAATAGCTTTAGAGCTGACTTGTGAAGATCACTTATGCTGGGTTCATATATGTGCGAATTGGATGTGTTTTTAACCTCATCCAATTTGCATAACAAGTGAGTGTGACCGGCTCTCAATGGAGTCGGTAACACATGTCCAGGGCAGCTTCGGTGCGTTTTTTGGTCTGGTTCAGGTGAGAATTCAGGCAAAAATTTGGACCTGATTCGGTGAAAATGGACCACAGGCTGTATACCGCGACCACACATACAGTATCTTACAAAAGTGAGTACACCCCTCACATTTTTGTAAATATTTTATTCTATCTTTTCATGTGACAACACTGAAGAAATTACACTTTGCTGCATTGTAAAGTAGTGAGTGTACAACTTGTATAACAGTGTAAATTTTTTGTCCCCTCAAAAAACTCAACACAGCCATTAATGTCTAAACTTCTGGCAACAAAAGTGAGTACACCCCTAAGTGTAAATGTCGAAATGGGGCCCAAAGTGTCAATATTTTGTGTGGCCACCATTATTTTCCAGCACAGCCTTAACCCTCTTGGGCATGGAGTTCACCAGAGCTTCACAGGTTGCCACTGGAGTCCTCTTCCACTCCTCCATGACGACATCACTGAGCTAGTGGATGTTAGAGACCTTGTGCTCCTCCACCTTCTGTTTGAGGATGCCCCACAGATGTTTAATAGGGTTCATGTCCGGAGACCTGCTTGACCAGTCCTTTGACCTTTACCCTCCGCTTCTTTACAAAGGCAGTGGTCGTCTTGGAGGTGTTTTTTGAGTCATTATCATCTTTGAATACTGCACTGCAGCCCAGTCTCCGAAGGGAGGGGATCATGCTCTGCTTCAGTATGTCACAGTACATGTTGACATTCATGGTTCCCTCAATGAACTGTAGCTCCCCAGTGCCGGCAGCACTCATGCAGCCCCAGACCATGACACACCCACCACCATGCTTGACTGTAGGCAAGACACACTTGTCTTTGTACTCCTCACCTTGTTGCCGCCACACACGCTTTACACCATCTGAACCAAATAAGTTTATCTTGGTCTCATTAGACCACAGGACATGGTTCCAGTAATCCATGTCCTTAGCCTGCTTGTCTCCAGCAAACAGTTTGCAGGCTTTCTTGTGCATCATCTTTAGAAGAGGCTTCCTTCTGGGACGACAGTCATGCCGACCAATTTGATGCAGTGTGCGGCGTATGGTCTGGGCACTGACAGTCTGACCCCCCCCCCCACCCCCCACCCCTTCAACCTCTGCAGCCATGCTGGCACCACTCATACGTCTATTTCCCAAAGACAACCTCTGGATATGACGTTGAGCACATGCATTCAATTTCTTTGTTTGACCATGGCAAGGCCTGTTCTGAGTGGAAGCTGGTCTGTTAAACCACTGTATGGTCTTGGTCACCATGCTGCAGCTCAGTTTCAGGGTCTTGGCAATCTTCTCATAGCCTAGGCCATCTTTATGTAGAGCAACAATTTTATTTTTCAGATCTTCAGAGAGTTCTTTGCCATGTTGAACTTCCAGTGACCAGTATGAGAGTGTGAGAGCGATAACACCAAGTTGAACACACCGGCTCTCCATTCAAACTTGAGACACTAATATGTCATGTGACACTAATGAGTCCTATGCCATCGGGGAGGGAAAATGGCTAATTGGGCTGAATTTGAACATTTTCACTTAGTGGTGTACTCACTTTTGTTGCAAGCGGTTTAGACATTAATGGCTGTGTGTTGTTTTTTTTTTTGAGGGGACAGCAAATTTACACTGTTATACAAGCTGTACACTCACTACTTTATATTGTAGCAAAGTGTCATTTCTTCAGTGTTGTCACATGAAAAGGTATAATAAAATATTTAGAAAAAATTGAGGGGTGTACTCACTTTTGTGAGATACTGTATGTTTACCCGGCCTCACTTGCTGAATGGCTCGATTATTCTTTCTGCCATTAATCCTGTGCATCTGGGTGCACCAATGACTAAATCCCAAATACCTGACATTGCTACCTGGCAGAAATACAGACCATTGTGTTCCATGATTCCTACATTCACCCCCCCTTTCTTTTGCGCTTCCTGCTACCTAACTTCAATGCTTTGGCACTTTGGGGGGAGGTTGCACAAAAGCATGTGACTAACGTCTTCTCAGGTGAATATGAAATATTACATGTGATTATTTTCTAGCCCCCTGGTGTCCAGCCAGTGGGCCGCATGCGACCCTTTGGTATATGACATGTGGCCCTCAGACCTTAGCAGTCTGTAATGGGAACATTGTTAGAGTAATAACATTGATCTGTACTAGGATAATGTAACATGTTCCCATATGCCTTCTGTAGCATATCCCCAGCCAAAAATGTAGCATGCCCACACTCTTTGACCCTCATTTCCTCCATTAGGTCTGCGTTTTATGACAGTCCTCTCAAGCATTACATATATTAAACATTATGTGCCTCCCTTTGATGCAGCATTTGAGGCCCCCTTTAGCCCGAAAGTTGACAACCACTGATCTAGCCTTTTAAGCTGCCAGCAGGTAGACCTCTCAGCTCTTTTTCACATCTCTTTATTATGTGATTTAAAGAGGTTGTTTAAGAGTCCAGTAGCTCAAGCTGAAATTGCACATACAAGCTACTCTTAGATGAATCAGTATGAAGTTTCAGGGAGAGAAATGTGTGTCTAAAAGGGAGATATTTTTGCTTTGTCTCTTCTGTCCAACTCGTGTTATTGGAATAGCATATTAAAGCTCAACGCCAGGCATATGGCCAAATACTGTTTTACATACCATCAAAAGATGTTCATTTTTTTTCCATCCAGTCCTGAGGTTTACACAGCCCTCATAGGCTGTAGAGTCGGGATGGTTCCCTGTCAACACGTGTGTAAGCAGCCCAGCCTTATTAGGTTGCCGGTGTAGCCCTCTCCTAGTCAAAGTTCTGCTGTACCAAGGCTTAAAAAACGGCTGATATTCACACTTGCTAAATTTACGGAGAAGTGGTCACCTTGCCCATTCATGGCAATGTGACAGTGTATGTTCAAAGGGGCCCCCCGACCCACTAATGCGCAACTTGACATTGCTCCCTGTGGCTCCTTTTGCTGCTTCAGCCGGGGAAAATACCCATTGCTTCCAGATATGAAGAAGCATGTGACCTTTTTCCATTGACAGTGCTTGGGTCCAGTAGCCAGTTGCTAGACCAGAATAATGGCTCATGACAAAGAGTGTGAAGTCACTGCTCCCCCTAGCATTGGACACTGGAGTTTTGGTGCTGCAATAGGGAAAGGAGCAGCAAAGGAACACAGGCAAAAAAGATGATTCTAAAGTGTTTTAGGCGGTGCTTTACACCGTCCTATCCTGAGTGGGCAAGGTGACTGTGTCTTTTTTGATGACTTTTTAAGCAATAATGGACTACATTAATGCCCCTTTCACACACGGTAGTCCGTTGGCCGACTGCGTTTTTTTGTGCGGAGACAGAGCTGTCAGGTCCCCATTCTTCTCTATGGGGGAATCGGATGAAAACGGACCGTCTGTCTCATCCTATCTGATCCGCCAGACGGATGAAAAATAGGGTTTCCATCCGTCCGTATTTGACGGATAGGATCGGATCGGATGTAAGCGGACATGTCTCCGCTGACATCCGATGCCCCATAGGGATGCATGGGGTATCCGTTCAGATCCGCCTGAAAAACGGACAGGCGAATCTGAAAGGTCCGCTTGTGTGAAAGGGGCCTAAGGCTCAGTTCACACAGAGTGACTTCAGCACGGAATGCAAATGACTTCTTTAATAAAAGTCAATGCAAGCCGCTCCGAAGTCGCCCCCACGTAGTGCAGGAACCTTTTTTTAAGCCGGAGCGACTTGAGTCGCTTCAATTAGAATGGTTCCATTGCACTAAATAGAGGGCGCGACTTATCGGGCGACTAAGTTGTCTGACAAGTCGCCCCAGTGTGAACTGAGCCTTAGGCTGGCCATACATTATACAATTTTCTGTACAAATTTCTTTAGATTTACCTTCAACTATGTAGTACAAAGGCCTGCCTAATTGGATACAGTTGAAAGTGGTGTTAAGTTTTGACCTCATATTATATGGTTTATGGTAAATCTATTGTACAAGAAAATTGAACATGTATGGCCAGCCTTACACTCAAAGCTGGTTCTTTAGTGCCGGTTCACACTCTTGCGGCTGCGGCGATCGCATGTAATATCGGAGTGCACTGCTCCTTCATTACATGCGATCGGCCGTGCGGTGCGAATTCAGCCATACACTTTGTATGGCTAAATTTGCACTGCACCCGCACAAAAGTCGCACAGGACCCTTTTTTTCAGCCGCATCAGGATCGGATCGCACAGTGGTTCACACTTGTGCGATCCGATCCTGTGCGAACTGTAAAGATCGCACTGCGATATGCGATCAAACTGGGGGTGTCGTTAACATTTCATTGACACCCCCAGCGTATCGCATATGGCAGTGTGAACTGCCAAGGGTGCGTTTGCGATGCGGGAACAGGCTGCCTTCCCGCATCGCATAAGTGCGACCCGGCACTTAGTAACTGTCTTGACAGTTCATGTTTATTTGTAAAAAAACAATGTTTGTTACGTGTTGCTCTTTTATTTATTTATTTCTTTCTTTTTAACTGGGATAAGAACTTGGCACACATGTTAGATTAATCATAGTATAAATAAATGTGTATCATTTTGATAAGTGTTTAACCACTTAAGGACCGAGCCTATTTTTGACACATTTTGTTCACAAGTTAAAATCAGTATTTTTTCCTAGAAAACAACTTAGAACCCCCAAACATTATATATATTATTTTAGAAAAGACTCTGGAGAATAAAATGTCGGTCATTGCAATCATTTTTGTCACGCGGTATTTGCGCAGCGGTCTATAAAGCGCCATTTTTTTGGAAAAATTTTGAAAAATCACATTTCACTGCATTTAAAAAATACTAAACAGTAAAGTTAGCCCATTTTTTTTGTATATTGTGAAAGAACATGTCACGCCGAGTAAATAGATACCCAACATGTTACGGTTTAAAATTGCGCCCCCCCGTGGGATGTCGACAAACTACGGTCAATAGAGATCTCAATCTGCGACGCTTTAAATTTATTTAACGGTTACCAGTTTAGAGGTAGAGTGTAGCTCTTTTTTTTAAATTATTGCTCACACTCTGGCGATCGCGGCGATACCTCACATGTGTGGTTTGAACAGCGATTTCATTTGCGGCTCGACTTGCGTATACGTTTTTTTTTGTGCGCGAGCTAACGGTGACGGGGGCGGCTAAATTTTTTTTTTTTTTTTTTTCCCATTTATTTTATTTATTTTTTTAACTTTATTACAGTTTTAAAAAAAAAAAAAAAAATCTGATCACTTTTATTGCTGTCACAAGCAATGTAAACATCCCTTGTGACAGCAATATGTCGTGACAGGTACACTTTATGGAGGGATCGAGGGTCTAAAAGACCCTAGACCCCTCCACTACACTTCCCTGTATGCAAAATGCCAAAAACGGCGTTTTTGCATACAGCCGATTTTCAAATTTGCCGCCTTTTGCGGCACAGTAACCCGGAAGTGACGTCATGGACGCCGCCTCCGGGTTACGTCAACGGAGCCCCGATCGATGCTGTTTCCGGCATTCATCGGGACTCCATCCAGCCGGCGGACGCGCCGGCTGGGTGCTCGGGGCTCCCGGTGGGACGGGAGCCCCGAGCAAAGCCACGGAAGGCGGCGGGAGGGGGGGGGACGTCCCCTCCCGCCCCCCCGGGTACCGATCGAGCGGCTCCCGAGCCGCATCGGTCAGTACCGACGGAAAGCCAACCGTCGGCTTCAAACCACGGTACCGGAATGATGCCTCTAGCTAGAGGCATCATCCCGGTACACTACCGCAAAGTTTACTGACGTAGACCTACGTTAGTATGCGGTAAGTGGTTAACAAGTGTATTAGCATGACACCATTGGCATACATAAACACTGCTATGTTTTTTTGTGGCCTCATGCCCCGTACACACGTGCAGATCATCTGAAGACTTTTGTCTGTAGACTTACCAAAACCATATAATATGAGGTCAAACCTAAACACTTTCAATTTGTATGCAATCCGGCAGGCCCTTGCACTACATAGAAAAGGTAAGTCTGAAGACAAAAGTCTTCAGATAATCTGCACGTGTGTACGGGGCTTTACTGTGTGTCTTCAACAAGTATTTAGGTGATAGTTTTTCATTAGTGCTAGAGTTTTCTGTCACTAATCATGGCCAAGACAGGTTTGCTTACACAGCCTGTTATGCTAGAAACCTATGACTGCTGTAATAGGTTATTTTGAGATGCCGTGCCTTAAAATAGCTTGCCTATTAGTATGTAGGCTTCTATGGGACTGTTGACAGTGAACTTGATAAGGTACAGGAGGGCATGGAGTAAAGGGATCAATAACCTACAGTATGACCACCTACTCTCTTTCTGACCTTTCTTTCTGACCTTTTTTCCATATTTTAGAACTAGATCAGATGTTACATGTTTAAAAATCCCCTCACGGCAATCCCCCAGGAAAACAAATATTATACTGTCCATCATCTAGGGAAGAGGGCGGGGTGCAAATGTAATATTTCAGCAATACCCAGAGTTTCTCTTTAATTAATTTGTTTCAATATGCAATGTATTATTTCACAATGTCCTCTGTCTAAGTCATTTCTTTTGACAAAGCTCATTTTACACAAATTTGTTAGCTTAGGTCTTGCAGATTACAATCTTTCAGTAAGTTTTCGGGAGTCTTGCCATTTTATTCTGTGAAAATCTGAATTCTGTTCTGTTGCCATGAGTTTGACACAGTGGTATATTTTGTACTAGGTTATTAAATAAGCCCCCCAAAAAGCTATTTATTTTAAATGAACTCACCAGTTGAACCTGAAAATGTTACATTAATGTACTTTACAAATTAATAATAAAATACAAATAAAATAAAACTATAAATAATAAAATAAAAATAACCTAATAATACAAAATAAATAAATCTAGTAATAATAAATAAAAATAAAATAATCTAAATAAAATAAAATAAAAATAATGTACATTACAAAAAAAAATACAAATACATTACAAAATGTTACATTACCTAACTCTGGACACATCCTGCCTGCTGAGTGTCTGTAGTTTCTGCCTTGACATCTCGTTGTTAGTTTGGTAGCAGTATTATAGCATCTCCATCTGCTGGAAGGGCCCAAACTGAGTCTGAAAAACTCCAGGTTAATGCCGTTCAAGCACTACCCTTTGTCTTAACAAACAAAGTGGGTTGACAAAAGGTCAATGATCTGGTAACACTTGTGGAAATTTTATTAGGACTGGTGTGGACATTTTTCAGGATGTGTTTTATTTAGCTTGCCATTATGGCTGCTGTTGTTGGTTTGCGTGCAATACGCTCATTAGAGTGTGTACGGGCGAACCGGCATTGAGGAAAGACTACTGGCAGTGAAAACCTTCCCTTAGATGTGTAGAAGCATTCACTCCACTCGGACATCTCCGCCGGGGAACACTCCATGCGCTATGCGTGGGTCTGTTTGCGGTAGAGATCTATCTGTATTGCGGTGCAGAGTCAATATCGTTTTGATATCTATCTGCCATTATGAAGGGATACACGCTCATGTCTTTCTACTGTGCCTGATCACCATAGTGGAAACAACATGGCTCTTTCCTTCCAGATATCCTTGTTTTGTGCTGAATTTTGGTTCTAAGTGGCGTTATTCTGCTTTTGGACTGAAGTTCAGTATTCAGTAAAGTTATCTTGTTGTCTACACTGAATTTCAATTCTGGCTGGCCATCATTTTTTGTTTTTGCTGGTTTTCTGTACCACCATTTAGTTTTTTTTCTTCTTCACTGAAACCCACGTGGCTGTGCCACCATTTTGTTTCTGTCCCTCCACCATTTTGCTTTTGTAGTACATTTATATTATAACTATTTTTGTGTTTTTGTACTGAAAGGCAACTTTTAGTACAACTATTGCAGGGTTTTTTTGTACTGAATTTCAGTTTTGGTAGAGTGTTTTAACTTTTAACTAGTCGTGACTGTATATTTGGAACTGATTGGCTGATGTTGTATAGCCATCACTTCCTGCTGTTGTCCCATAAATAAACGGAGCTCAATGCTTTAAGCAGGACATTTATATTGAGCACCCAGAGCGATAGCAGCCTTTGTGTCTGTATTACTCAGTACTGCTGAGCGCGCTCAATTACCTTATACAGAAGAGCTGAGAACTGTGCTTTTTAGCACAACGGGATTGATTGCGCTTGGCGTATATTAATATCCAAAAGCGCACTTATTAGCGCAAAAGAGTTATTTGTGCATCAAGCGTATATATTATTTCCCAAGACACATTCTTGGCAGATGCTTTGTTGGCCTTACCAGATGGTTGCAGAGGCACACTCTGCTAGATCTTTGAGTGCTTTTTGGCATCAGGCAACTGTTTCCCAGATTTGCACCACTGCCACCTTGTCTTCTGTTCACACATTCTGTAAGGTGGATGTTTCAGCCTCATTTCATGCCAGTTTAAGGCATGAGGTCCTTCAGATGGCTCTTTGATCTACGGACGTTCCTCACTTTTCATTTTGTCTTTTTTCTTGGGCCTGTTTAGTGATATATATATATATATATATATATATATATATATATATATATATATATATATATATATATATATATATATATATATATATATATATATATATATATATAGTTACATAGTTAGTGAGGCTGAAAAAAGACACAAGTCCATCCAGTTCAACCTATGATGTGTGTGTGTGTTTGCTTTTAACCATACATTGTATACCCCTGTATGTTGTGGTCTTTAAGGTGTCCATCTAATAGTTTTTTGAAACTATCAATGCTCCCCGCTGATACGACTGCTTGTGGAAGAGAATTCCACATCCTTACCACTCTTACAGTGAAGAACCCCTTACGCACTTTAAGGTTAAACCGCCTTTCCTCAAGTTTTAGTGAGTGGCCACGTGTCTTATTGTATCTCCTTTCTCTGAATAGTTTGTTCCTTATGCTAGGGTCGCCAGTACAATATTTGTACATTGATATCATATCTCCCCTCAATCGTCTCTTCTCCAGAGAGAATAAGTTCAGTGCTTGTAGTCTTTCCTCATAGCTGATGTCCTCCATTCCCCTAATTATATTTGTTGCCCTTCTCTGGACTTTCTCCAGTTCCAGCACATCCTTCCTGATATATATATATATATATCTGTTTTCTTGGAGTCCATTGAGGGATGCAGGAAGTTTTTAACCTACAGGATTAGAGATTAGCAAACAAAAAAACTGTAAACTAGCCCAGGATAAGCATAACAATACCCAGAGGATGATCATAAACATAAAACAGGGGTAGGGAGCTCTGGCCCCCAATGGACTTCAGGAAAAGGATGTTATGGTGAGTCTTTAACCTTTGGGACGTCCAAGAAAAAACACCAACTGAGCGGTGGAAAATACAGAAAAAAATAAAAAATATTATATATATATAATTTACTATGAGTTTAACAAATTCTACAATTAGCAAGTGAAAAGTGAAATTTAGGATTTTAGCACAGATATTCTGTACTTTGCTTGCATTTAAGCTTAAATACACAAACAATTGCAGCTCTTTGCTCATAGATAAATGATTTAATGCATAGTTTAACACAAGCAAGGTAAGTACCTGAATTTCACTCATGAGTTTCTTGCAATCCCCTGTGCAACCGAGCTAAGTATCACTGTACTTAGTACTGTTACATACAGCCATTCACTTGTATGGCATTTTTACATGCCATACACCTGCAACTCCCTGGCTGTGTAAAAATGTCTGCAATTTTATGCTGGGTAATTTCAGGCTCTCGCCATCCATGTGCATCAGGCCTTAATAACCAGTCACAGACTGGGTAAGGGAAAGGACCAGAATTACCAAACTGCACTGCCTTCTAGAGCTGTGTAAACCTCCATACTGGATGGACAGAAATACAAATCCTTTGGCAAGTGGAACAACTCCCACATACTGTATGTATTTTCTTGTAGGGTTAGTTGTTAACCAGGAGTTAAGCTTTAACAGCTCAATGATCGTATTCTGGGTACATTGGCAATTGGACTTTAGGTAAAATGATCAGTTTTTGTATTAGTCAGATTTCATCATCATGCATGTGTTTAAAGGTTCGTACACACTATAAGAAAATCGGGCGAACGTTTTTCGTCCAAAGAATTTTCGTACGATTTTCGTATAGTGTGTACAGAACTTACTACAGACGATTCAGAAAATTCTCAAAGGGACAAACTCCAAAATTTTTCTTGTACGGGAAAAACGAATGATTTTCATTTAATGTGTACTGTTTTCGTATGATTTTTGTACAAGAAAAATCAGAAAAGAAAGACTGCGCATGATCAGAAACAATAAACAACAAAGCCTTTGTCATACGAGAATTTTAGTACGAATTTACGTACGGAAATTCTTTCATCAGTTCCAATTTGCTGTGAAACAACGAGGAAAATCAGAGAATCGTTCGCCCGATTTTCTTATAGTGTGTACCCCACTTAAGTTGCAAGATTGCGTGATTCTTACAGTTTTTTACTTTGCATTGTTTTTAAAAGTGCCATTGTGTGTTCTTTCCATAGGTCTTGGTGAACACAGTGTGCTGTTTCCTGATGCTTGTTGCAAAATTAATCCAACATGTGGTTTTTGGTCCCTTGCGTGTCAGCGAAAGGCAGGTAAGAACAGTATAGTTCAATCACAAACCTATCTAGTTTTCTAGTTTCTTGGATGTTGTAATATATGTATACCAAGGGATAACTGCTTGTGTTGTGAAAAATATTTAAAAAAAATGTGAAAAAAATGTAATCCATTTCAAAGTTCACCCCTTGGAGATCTCCCCATGACCTTTTTTTTTTTTTTTTGAGGGGTCATCTGTCCAGTCCCACAATATCATCTTTTTTTAGCAGGATGCAGATTCCAAATGCTTCAGAGAATGGCAAAATGTAATGTGGCGCTACTCTCTGCAGCATTCTTTTGTAAACCCAGTGTGGCTGGATGATGTACTCCTTGGGGGCTGATCTCAGGAAGCGGGTTGAATGATGCTTGAAGATAGAAAAAATACTGTAATAACTAACACACATGACAAATGTTTATGCATTTGGCAGCCCTGGCTAGATTATTTCCCCACTAACACAACCACCTACATGCTTTCTAGAATTGTAATCCAACATTATGAGTCAACATATCTAAAGTACAATTTTCACATCCGGTACTTTATTCACTTCTGGACCGGAAGGCTTTACCCCTTTTGATGACCAGGCCATTTTTTGAGATACGGCACTGCGTTATTTTAGCTGACAATTGCGCAGTCGTGCGACGCTGTACCCAAATAAAATGTCCTTTCCCCCCCCCCCCCCCCCCCCCCCACAAATAGAGCTTTCTTTTGGTGGTATTCGATCACCATTTTATATTTTTTGCACTATAAACAAAAAAAAAAAGCGACAATCCTGGGGAAAAAAAAACTATTTTTCTCTAGCGCTCATTGACAGACGTAGTCCTCGGTGATACACCACCTTCGGGTTATGTTGCCTCCACAGGAGCAGGACTAGACAGGAAATTAAAAAGCTCTGGCCACACCCTAGGGGCAGTCCCAGAGGGTATATCCTCTCTCTCTCTGCCTCAGCAAATCAGTTATTTTCTGTCTAGTTAGGAGTAAGGACCTAGATACCTTGCTGGGATCTTAGGTCCTGGCAAGAATTTTTTTCTTAAAGGATTTTTAGACAGCTTTTTTCTCCAGTGTTCCTGTGAGATCTTCAAGCAAGAAAGCTGAACTGGGCGACGGGCTGGATGTTGAGATCCGGTGGTCACCCCAGTTCAGCCTACGAGCGCGTGCAGGCCATAGCTCCGCGCTGGGTCGGCCGCGACAAAGTCCCATTAAAAGGACTGAACCCGCGAGTTAAACGTCTCGCTGAAACGCCAAAGACCATGAGTCACGGCGTCCGTATCGGTCGACAGCCCTCCCGCCCCGGTGGAGAGGGGTACTGTCAGGAGTTGGTGCCCGCCTGGTTCCGGTATGGTGAGTAGTATGTTCCCCCTTTTTTCCCTGACGGGTTTTGTGGTGAACGCGGGCCCCTCTCTGTATGGTAAGAAAGAGTCCTTTCTATCCTATAACATGTCACAAATCCTCCTACTTTGAGTGTGATTTTATGTGTGCAAAAGCCAGGAGGCTTGGTTTGGGAGCTAACAATCTATTGTATACATGTTTAAAAGATGTAATCTGTGGCATTCTGGGAATCTTATGGGTTAAGTATAAGCTACCTACCAGTCAGAAGCCACGGACATGTAGACTGCCTTCCAAATCAGATCTCCAGCTATTAGCAGGCCTCCCGAACGGCCATGCGGTCCGCCAGGGCCGGTACCGCCAACCACGCCATATCCCCATGCAGAGAGAGTGTTGTGTGCCCTGCAGCACACCGCTATTCAGTATAGGCCGCCGCCATTTTTTTTGCTGGATCGCACGAGCCGCCATTTTGGCGTAGCCTCGTGTCTCCAGCATGGGGGCGGCCATGTTTGAGGTGATTCTACACCTCGTGGAGCTTGGGGGAGGCGCCGGAAGGCGTGCAGAGGGGCGGAGCCGCCTCCTTTCTTCCTGGGCAGCCAGCCAAAAGACTTCCTGTTTGTCAAGACAGCGCTGTAAGCTGTTGCAGTTTAACTCTGAGCATCAAGTGGTGAGCCTGGGGGTCCCCTAGCAGGTAACACTAAGGGGCTTTTTGTGGCGCTGGGGGTCAAAAAAAAAAAAAAAAAAAAAAAAAGTTTTTTTCTTTACTTTTGAATTATATTATCCAGGAAGTAACTGGAGTTATTATGGACCCTGCCACACATATTCCCCCACCTGTTTCCCTCGAGGGGGCCTCGGGACCCGCCGGTGCACAGAGTATAGAGTCATTTACAGCAATTTTGGAGTCTATGGTGGCTCGGGTGGAGGCGGCCTGTCAGGGACGGGGGTCAAGGAAGCGACCCCCGCCTACCCCTATACTATCTGACACCTCTGACTCAGATTCAGAGATGGTCACGGCAGTTGCAGGTTCCTCTGCAAGGGCTGTTATCCCAGGTAAAGCCCCCTCAGACAGTGAGGAGGACGCTTCTTCTCTTGCTATAATTCAGGAAGAAGCATTGGTGGACGCACTAGTTGTGGCAGTGCAAGAAACCTTAAAACTTGAGGCTTTACCGGCAGAGGCAACTGAAACAGAGAGGCCTTTTGGGACTAATAAGCCCATCAAGACGGCGAAGGCTTTTCCTGTACCTAAATGTTTCGGTAATCAGATTAAAGGAGAATGGGAGCATTCTAAACGTACCTTTACTATTTCCAAGCGTATTGCTAGACGCTATCCGTTTGAGGAATCCATCATTAAGAAATGGACGGTACCACCAGTCGTGGATCCGCCTATTTCCAGGCTGAATAAAGCCACGGTTATTCCAGTGGAGGACACTTCGTCCTTTAAGGATCCGGTGGATCGAAAGATAGTGCGGGACTCTGCTTCTATCTTCTCTCTGATAGGGTCAGCATTCAGACCAGTAATTGTTATTGGTCTAGTTTCCCAGACACTTACGGAATGGGCGAAAATGGTACGCCAAGATCTTAGGGGAAAAGATATTCCCCAGGAGACATCTGATTTGATGGAACAGATTATACAAGGGCTACGGTTTATCTGTGACGCAGCCTTGGACACTACTCCCTTGTTAGGGCATGCATCTAAGTTAGCAGTGATCCTCAGACGTGTGCTGTGGTTAAAATGCTGGTCAGCTGACCTAGGTTCCAAAAAGACCTTGACCAATCTCCCTTTTCAGGGGAATCGCCTATTTGGGGCCAACCTAGATGAAATCATCAAGGATGCCACTGGGGGCAAGAGCACTTTTTTGCCACAGGCTGCAAAAGCTAAGGGACCTGGCAACAAGCGAGGACCTTTCTTTACCGCCCATAAAGGGCGCCCGGCTGGTACTCCCGGGAAAGGCAAGACTCCTCCAGGAGGGTTCAAGAAGGGCTGGTCGGACAAGCAGAGGACCAACGCAGCCAAACCCGAAGTAAAGGAGTACACAGCCTGAAGGTGCGCCCCCACCCGGTTTCAGGGTGGGGGGACGTTTTCACCGGTATTCAGGACATTAGATCGAGCATCAACCACTACTACCGGTGCGATTCTTCCCTTCCAACATTTAAGCACCACAGGAAGCGGTAGTTACCGTTCCCTGAATAGATCTTTTCCTTTACCTTTTCCTAAGATTAGTCCCGATACCTCACAGGAATCGGATCTGATTGACCAGATAGGCCAAGTAGCCTCTAGTCGGGTGACTTCGGTCCCTGAGGTTCAACCAGAAAAGATCACCTTTCCTGATAACTATCAGGTATCTGATAAATGTGTGGAAACAGAAAACGACCAGACTTTCTCGGATGGTCGGGGCCAGATAGCTCTAGGGACGCCTGGTTCAGATCCAATCAGCGCCAGTGGTCCTAGAAATTCTAGGCTGGCCTCCTCAAGCCGGCCTGGCCGACTTGGACATGTTAGTCGCAGATGTTCCGTGGGAACTTCGTCTCAGGGAGTGTCTGTGGTCTCAAGGACCAATTTACCTTCGTGCTTTACAGTCGCTGGTTTTAATGGCCTGGCCATTGAGACCCAAGTACTGAAGGACAGAGGTTTGTCTACTTCAGTCATTCCTACCCTTATTAAAGCAAGGAAAGCGACTTCCAGCAAAGTCTATTATCACACATGGAAGACTTATATTGCGTGGTGCGAATCTTTAGGATTTCCTCCACGTACCTATTCGGTGTCTCGAATATTGGCCTTTTTGCAACAAGGGGTGAGCAGAAGCTAGCCTTGAGCACCATCAAGGGTCAAGTTTCAGCATTAGCAATCTTCTTTCAGAAACCTTTAGCTACCAAATCCTTGGTGCGGAATTTCATCCAGGGGGTGCGGCACCTGGCTCCTCCAGTCCGCGCGCCCTTACCGCCCTGGGATCTTAATTTGGTTTTGTCGGTTCTACAGAAACCTCCCTTTGAAAACATCAGGGAGATTCCCTTGCTTACTTTATCCCAGAAGGTGGCCTTCCTGGTGGCTATTACTTCTGCTCGCAGGGTGTCAGAACTGGCTGCATTATCATGCCAGTCCCCATACCTAGTGATTCATAGGGATAAGGTAGTACTTCATCCTAAGCCATCTTTTCTTCCTAAGGTGGTTTCAGATTTTCATCTGAATGAAGATATTGTACTACCTTCCTTGTGTCCTCAGCCCAAGCATCATCGGGAACATGCGTTGCATTCCTTAGATGTGGTTCGGGCAATCAGGGTATACCTGAAAGCTACGGAATCATTCCGTAAGACGGATTCACTTTTGTGATCACGGATGGCCCCAGAAAGGGTTTGCCTGCATCTGCCGCGACCATTGCCAAATGGATTAGACAAACGGTGGTACAGGCTTATTCTATTAAGGGTCAGAGTCCTCCGTTCCCTGTTAGGGCGCACTCCACTCGAGCGCTCAGTACTTCCTGGGCCTTTCGCCATCAGGCGTCAGTGGTCCAGGTATGTAAGGCGGCCACTTGGTCGTCGGTACATACCTTTACAAAATTCTATAAAATTGATGTGACGGCATCGGCGGATGCCTCATTTGGCCGCAAGGTTTTGCAGGCCGCAATTTGAGGAGACCGGTGGTCTACCTCGAGGGTTTTTTTCTGTTTGAAAAAAAAAAAAAAAGAAAAATTTTTTCTCTCTTTTGTTGAGTCTCATCATTAAGGATGAGCATTGTAAACTTCTAGTTGGCACCGGTTGGGCCTTCTAGATTGGGATTTGATTTCATTTTCCCACCCCTCAGTTGTGATACTGCTCTGGGACGTCCCGAAGGTGGTGTATCACCGAGGACTACGTCTGTCAATGAGCGCTAGAGAAAAATGGATTTTTGTAAAATCTTACCGTAAAATCCTTTTCTCTTAGCTCATTGACAGACGTAGTCCCCGCCCCTCTGTTTTTTTGAGTTGGGTTAAAATCTCTAAAGACTGCTTTTTCACATAACTGATTTGCTGAGGCAGAGAGAGAGAGGATATACCCTCTGGGACTGCCCCTAGGGTGTGGCCAGAGCTTTTTATCTCCTGTCTAGTCCTGCTCCTGTGGAGGCAACATAACCCGAAGGTGGTGTATCACCGAGGACTACGTCTGTCAATGAGCTAAGAGAAAAGGATTTTACGGTAAGATTTTACAAAAATCCATTTTTTACTTTCTGCTATAAAACATTCCCAATAAAAAAATGTAAAAATCTAATTTTTTTCATCATTTGTATTCTGCTACATATTTTTGGTGTATCCCAATAAGTGTATATTGATTGCTTTGCGCAAAAGTTCTAGCATCTACAAACTAGGGGAAAGATTTTATGTAATTTTTATTTATTTATTTTTATACTAGTAATGGTGATCAGCGATTTTTAGCGGGACTGCGACATTGTGGCGGACAGATTGGACACCTAACTGCCTTTTTTTCGACACTTTTGGGGAGACCAGTGACATTACTACAGTAATCAGTGCTCAAAATAGGTACTGTTCATGTAGTAATGAAACTGGCAGGGAAGGGGTTAACACTAGGGGTGATTGAAGGGTTATATGTGTCCCTAGGGGGTGCTTTATAACTGTGTGGGGTATGGGCTTGCTGAATGAACACAGAGACCTGTGTTCCTAAATAGGAGGAACACAGGATCCCTGTGTTCATTACTGACAGAACAGCGTTCTACTGTTTTTAAAACGGCAGACCAACGTTCTGTCTCTACAGGGAGCGATTGTGGTTGCCCGGCGGACAAAGCAGACACCGGACCGACTGATTGGCTCCCCCTGTAGCCTATCTGCGCACGCTCCCCCACTAGCCTTCTCGTGAAACAACATACAGCTACGTTGTTTCCCGGGACAGAGCCGACCAGCCACAGTATAACTATAGCGGCTGCTTGGCAAGTGGTTATAGGAGTTTGAACTTATTCCCCAATCTATTTGAGTTTCACTCTTCCAATTGGCATATACATTACTCAAAAATATTAAAGGAACATTGTAAAAACCCATGAGATCTGAATGGGGAAAAATATCATGCTAAATTTTTATACTGATATGGACTGGGTAATGTGTTAGGAACGAAAGGATGCCACATTGTTTGATGAAAATTATCAACCCACAGTGGGCTGAATTCAAAGACACCCCAAAAATCAAAGTGAAAAAAATGATGCAGACTAGTTCATTTTGATGAAGTTTCATTGCAGCAACTCAAAATAATACTTATTAGTTTGTATGGCCCCCACGTGCTTGTTTGCATGCCTGACAACATTGGTGCATTCTCCTAATGAGATGACAGATGGTGTCCTGGGGTGTTTTATCCCAGATCTGTACCAAGGCATCACTGAGCTCCGGAACAGACTGAGGTGCAACCTGGTGGCATCGGATGGACCGAAACATAATGTCCCAGAAGTGTTCTATTGTATTTATGTCAGGCAACCGTGGGGGCCATTCAATGGTATGAATTTCTTCATCCTCCAGGAACTGGCTGCATACTCTCGCCACATGAGACCAGACATTGTCATGCACTATGAGGAACCCAGGACCCACTGCATCAGCATAGGGTTCCGACAATGGGTCCAAGGATTTTATTTCGATACCCAATGGCAATCGGGGTGCCATCATCTAGCCTGTAGAGGTCTGTGCGTCCCTCCATGGATATGCCTCCCCAGACCATCACTGACCCACCACCAAACCGCTCATGCTAAACGATCTTACAGTAAGCATAACGTTCTCCGCAGCTTTTCCAGACCCTTTCATGTCTGTCACATGTGCTCAGGGTGAACCTGCTCTCATTTGTGAAAAACACAGGGCGCCGGTGGTGGACCTGCCAATTCTGGTGTTCAATGGCAAATGCCACACACCTCCATGGTACGGAGCAGTGACCACAGGGCCCACTAGAGGACGTCGGTCCCTCTGGCCACCCTCATGAAGTCGGTTTCTGATTGTTTGGTCAGACACATTCACACCAGTGGCCTGCTGGAGGTCATTTAGTAGGGCTCTGGCAGTGCTCTTCCTGTTCCTCCTTGCAAAAAGGAGCAAATACTTGCCCTGCTGTTGGGTTAAGGACCTGCTACAGCCCTGTCCAGCTCCCCTAGAGTAACTGCCTGTCTCCTGGAATCTCCTCCATGCTCTTTAGACTGTGCTGGGAGACACTGCAAACCTTCTGGCAATGGCACGTATTGATTTGCCATCCTGGAGGAGTTAGACTGCCCGTGCAACCCCTTTAGGGTCCAGGTATCGTCTGATTCTACCAGTAGTGACACTGACCCTAGCTGAATGCAAAACTAGTGAACAAGTCAGAAAAGATAAGTGGAAAAAAAATGTGGCCTCCACCTGTAAAACCATTTCTGTTTTGGAGGTCGTCTCATTGTTGTCTGTCTAGTGCACCTGTTGGATTAACACCAAATAGGCTGAAACTGATAAACAACTCCCTCTGCTACTTAACTGACCAGATCAATATCCCAGGAGTTTAATTGACTTGATGCTATACTCTGAATAAAAAGTATTTCTTTAATTTTTTTGAGCAGTGTATACAGTCTCTCACAAAATTGAGTACACCCCTTTACATTTTCATAAATATTTTGTTATATATTTTTATGTAACACACTGAAGAAATTACACTTTGCTACAATGTAAAGTAATGAGTGTACAGCTTTATTACAGTGTAAATTTGCTGTCCCCTCAAAATAATTCCACACACAGCCATTAATGTCTAAATTGCTGGCAACAAAAGTGAAAATGTCCAAATTGGATCCAACTAACCATTTTTCCTCCCCAGTGTCATTTGACTCAGTGTTACAAGGTCTCAGGTGTGAATGGGGAGCAGGTGTGTTAAATTTGGTGTTATCACTCGCACTCTCTCATACTGGTCACTGGAAGTTCAACATGGCACCTCATGGCAATGAACTCTCTGAAGGATCTGAAAAAAAGGAATTGTTGCTCTACATAAAGATAACTTGGGCTATAAGAAGATTGCCAAGACCCTGAAATTGAGCTGCTGCATGGCGGCCAAGACCATACAGCAGTTTAATAGGACAGTTTCCACTCAGAGCAGGACTCGCCATGGTCGACCAAAGAAGTTGAGTGCTCGTGCTCAGCTTCATATCCAGAGATTGTCTTTGGGAAATAGATGTACGAGTGCTGCCAGCATTGCTGCAGAGGTTTGCTGAAGGCAAGCAGACTAAGGACCTGGATTACTGAAACCATGTCCTGTGGTCAGATGAGACCAAGATAAACTTATTTGGTTCAGATGGTGTCAAGCGTGTGTGGCGGCAGCCAGGTAAGGAGTACAAAGACAAGTGTGTCTTACCTACAGTCAAGCATGGTAGTGGGAGTGTCATGGTCTGGGGCTGCATGAGTGCTGCCGGCACTGGGGAGCTACAGTTCATTGAGGGAACCATGAATGTCAACATGTACTGTGACATACTGAAGCGGAGCATGATCCCCTCCCTTCAGAGACTGGGCCGCAGGGCAGTATTCCAACATAACGACCCCAAACACACCTCCAAGACAACAACTGTCTTGCTAAAGAAGCTGAGGGTAAAGGTGATGGACTGGCCAAGCATGTCTCCAGACCTAAACCTTATTGAGCATCTGTGGGGCATCCTCAAATGGAAGGTGGAGGAGCGCAAGGTCTCTAACATCTACTAGCTCTGTGATGTCATCATGGAGGAGTGGAAGAGGACTCCAGTGGCAACCTGTGAAGCTCTGGTGAACTCCATGCCCAGGAGGATTAAGGCAGTGCTGGAAAATAATGGAAGCCACACAAAATATTGACACTTTGGGCCCAATTTTAGACATTTCCACTTAGGGGTGTACTCACTTTTGTTGCTAGCGGTTTAGACATTAATGGCTGTGTGTTGAGATATTTTAACGGGGACAGCAAATTTGCTTGTCTTGCAAAACGCTCTCAAACCAAGTTATTCTCAATCCAAGGTTTTACTGTACATACATTAAAAAACAGGCTGCCTTGATGCAGCACACCTTAACACATGGAAAAGTGTTGCAGTAAAACAATGCCTTGTATGAATCTGGCCCAAGGAACATTTTCTTATTTTCCCCGCTCTGTTCTGCCTTCTCGATTTGCTGCTGATGCCAGAGCATGGAGAGAAAACGCAAGCAGTCAGTCCCCAAGCCTTAATTCTGCCACGTGGGTGTGGGGAAAGAGGGGGGGTTCTATATTAAAGACATGTACAAAATGTTAGGACACTTTACCACTCACAGATTGTGCTGGAGATGATATGATCTGAGAACGAAGCAAAGGCTGAAATCTGTGATCATTAAAAAATTGAAACAAAAGTGGTGCAGGGTAGCACATACATGAAATCTGACTCCATTTGTAACTTTATTATACTTGTAATTGGTATATATTTTGATCTTGGTGTTTAATGTTTGATTTTTTTTTTTTTTTCATTCTTCATAGCATTTAAAGGACAAGTTTTGGAACTTCATCTTTTACAAGTTTATATTCATCTTTGGAGTCCTAAATGTCCAGACAGTGGAAGAAGTGGTGCTTTGGTTTTTGTGGTTCGCTGGTCTGGTCTTCCTTCATCTCATGGTTCAGCTATGCAGAGATCGATTTGAATATGTACGTATACACTTACCCTGTGCTCCACCCTAAGTAATCGTTAAAGTACCGTATTTATCGGCGTATAACACGCACCTCACATTTAGGAGGGAAATTTTAGGAAAAAAGCTTAAAATTTAAAAAAACAGCATTGAACTCAGAACTTTTTTTTTTTAATCAAATGCAGTCTTACCTGTGCCCATGAATGCAGCCTCATCAGCGCAGTGTCCATAAATGCAGCCTCCCTAGCACAGTGTCCATCAATGCAGCCTCGCCAGTGCAGTGTCCCCAATGCAGCCTCGCCAGCGCAGTGTCCCCAATGCAGCCTTGCCAGCGCAGTGTCCCCAATGCAGCCTTGCCAGCGCAGTGTCCCCAATGCAGCCTTGCCAGCGCAATGTCCCCAATGCAGCCTTGCCAGCGCAATGTCCCCAATGCAGCCTCGCCAGCGCATTGTCCCCAATGCAGCCTCGCCACGAGCCGCTGCTGTCATCTGACGTCCCGGCGCCTATGATAGACGTCACACGTCCCAGCATTGGGCCACTGTGCTGTCTATCATAGGAGGCGGGACTTCCTATGACAGCAGCTGCTTGTCCTTCCTTCTGCTCTGCCCGGCCTGCCCCCCTCCTTTTCCTCTCAGCGCTGCCCGGCTTTTTTTTTTTTTTTTACTAAAAAAACACGCACTGGTGCTTTGCGCTCCATTTTTAGGAGGAAAAAGTGCGTGTTATACGCCGATAAATACGGGTATATTGAACGCCATTTTTTTTTTTTTTTTTTTTAATAGAGTGAGAAAGTAATATTTTTATTGCTGTCCATGTGCCTGTTGAGGAAATTTGCACTCTCTATTTTTTCGCATTTTGTTACCATTGTCACCGAGACAAAACGCAATTAGAAATCAAAACTTTTACAGCCAACACAAGACAGAAGTAAAGGAGAAATCTTCCATTGAGGACATCTGTTCTGGTGACAACTGTGTTAGGGAATTTCTCGTCACGTGGAAGGATTTCCTCTTTACATTCATTGGGAGCGGAAATGGCCTCAGTGACACTTCAGGTTGAAATAACCTGATAGGTTTAAATCATTTCATGCCCTATCCAACATTGGAAAAAAAAATGTCTAGATCTATTTTAACTGTATGCTGGCAAAATGATTCTGCTGAATAGAAGTTGTGATTTGTAATCTTCCTTAGGCTATATGTCAATGGGCTTGTGTTCACTTCAAGCAGATTTTACATTCCCATACAAGTCTAAGAATTTACAAAATTCACTTAAAGGGTGACTCCACTTTTGTGGTAAAAAATATAGCAAATAAAAAAAAAATATATATCCTTACACTTGCTACACAAACCATGCTGTATTTTTAAGTGTTACTAAACCCACAACAGTAAAATCAGTGTGTATATGCAGTAAAGCATTCTTGTTATACTTACTGTGGAACCTAAGGGGTTAGTCCTGTATGTTGTATAAAAATGCTGGTTGATCCTGTATTCTCTGAATCCAGCCTTTCCACCGTCCCCAGTCCATCTCCTGATAGTACAGAGTCTTGGGGGCACTCTGCACATGCTCAGTTTGGTGTGTATTGCTAGAGAGTTTTTTTTGGGAGGTTTTTATTTTTTGGGAGGGTCAGGGCCAATTCACACTGTCCAGACAGAGGGTCTGGGGTCCTGCAGTCTCATAGAACAGTCAGAGTAGAATGAAATCTCCTACAAGCTTGAACCAGACACTGATAGAAGTCAAATGGCTGCTATATACTGCTTAGGAGAAAATGTATTTTGCAGTTTAAACTAATTGCATTTCCATGTTCTGTGTACTGTGGGAGACCAGATGTAGTAAATGCAGGGTCCTGGGTATAGTAACACTTTAATAATAATACAAATCCCCTTTTCTCTTCAATCTGCAGCACTGTAATTTTCTGTAAAGTTAATTGCAATATGGCAACCTGGAGGTGTTCTGTACACAGCTGGTATACCGAATGCTTCCAAAAATGTAATTTCCTGCTTGTGTGGTTGGCTCATTGATATACCCAGAAGTCTAAACTAAGATGAGTCAGATTTTAGGCATCCCCTGCAAATGTAAGTTTTGGTGAGATACTCCTCAAGGGTTAATCAATTCTAAAGGAAGGCAGACACTGCAACTTTCCTCATAAGGGTACATGTGCACAGGTGTTTGGCCATGGTGCGAATTCCAGTAGTAGGGATCTACTGATTTCCTCCTGCTGGGCTTGATAACTGCGAGCAGAAAGCAGCCACAACTATTAGTGAGTGTTTTCAAAGCCAGTGATCACCTGCTGTGAGTGCAGCTGAAGGCACACAGTGTGTCCAGCTGCAATCACTGAAGGTTATCGCTGGCTGTCCATGTAGATTTCCTGTCGCTGGGATTCCGACCCTGGCAAAATGCATGTGTGATTGTACTCTTAGAAAACCGAAAGTACTTCAGCTGATTATTAAATGAACCGGAGCCTTCTATTCAGAATGAGTATGCGATCAGATTGGTGAAACATAGAGCTATTTCTTCACAGCAACAAAAGATAGGAATCTGCTACAAAGTTTGTTGAATTCCTTGCCGTGTACATTGATCCACATACAAGGGTTTGTGTTTTTCTTAACGAAAGTGGAGTTATTTTTTAAGATCAAATGCAGGTTACCGCTTCCCTACCAGCCACAGTATGTAAATGTTTGCGGTAGGCAAGCCATTATACCGGAATCAAGGTTGAGGCTACAACCATGATCCTGCTATCAGTTTTTAGTGCTTGCGATTCTCTTTCATGTAAAAGTAATCCGAGCATCTGGGCAGCCACTGGAATACTTTTACAGATGGCGGAAAGGTGTCTCACCCCCCACCTAGGGGTGGGGTGAGACACCTTTCTCACCCCCCAAGCCAAAAGTGTGTTGACACAGGCCCTTTTTATTCATCGGCATTCAACATTAGCAACCAGTCATAAGGAAGCGTGTTCATGCACTGATCTGATATTAGAAAGCAATGTGCTCCGGCATCTTCTTTCCTTTGCTTTAATTTAAATTATTTAAAAATCTGCTCCGAAAGTTGTATTATAGGCTTACATTTTTCCATACCTCTACAGAAAGTTTACAGTATGCTCTGGGGTATTGTCGTAATTTCTATTGACTGTGGTCTATACTATTATACATGTTTTTATGTCTTACAGCTGTCCTTCTCCCCCACCACACCGATGACCTGCCATGTTCGTGTATTGGTTCTACTTAATGTCATGCTTCTGGCCTGTTGTGGCCTGGGAGTTCTCTGTGTACTTGCTGGATATGAACATGGGATGCATACACTGGCATTCATGGCTGCTGAGGTTAGTAATATGTGTTAAGCAACTGTAGTCAGTAAAATACAAAAAAACTCTAGTCACAAGGCTCTCCTAAGTCTTAAGGCTCCTGACTGTCATTGTAAAGACAGAGGTGTCTTTGATGAGCAGACTGCGATTGAAAGACTTTCTTTACCTTTTTCTAGCCTGTAGGAAAGTTTAGTGGTTTTTAAGCCACTCAATACCCTTTCTACAATCCCCTCTGCTATATTAAATAATGCCCACCAATGCATGTTGTTTTAAAAAAAATGCCACTGTGTACCTCATTTCAGAGCGCCAGTCTGCGCTCACGTGGCCGGACACGCAAGTACCGATTGGTGCTCTGAAATGAGGTACACAGCGGCATTTAAAAGAAAAAAAAAACATCCACTGGGGACATTATTTAATATAGCAGACAGTATTGTAACAAGGTTATTGCGTTATGATAGTAGCAAAAGGGGAGGGCTGGGAATGGGTGGAGCTGACAGACAGGGATGGGATGGGGGGAGAGCAGAGAGGAGAGCTGCAGATGACGGAGGCACGTAAACTGACCACGGTGTCAAGGCTCAGCAGCCATGATAAACCGTGGTCAGTTTACAGGTGGGAAGGCAGAATCAGCCAGGTTTTTTTAGGTTCTACATGGGGAAAAATTATACAGCTCAAGCACTGTGCTCCTAACAAACTTTTTAAGATAGGGGGATAGTTTGGTCCCTGGGGCAGAGTGGATCCAGGTTTCTATTCACTGATTATTCACTTTAGAGTTGTTTGTAAGCTGAATAGTTCATATTTGACAGATATTACTGTAAACATTGACAAAAAAAAAAAAATGCAGCTTTTATTACTCTCTTCTGCATTGTTGATGCTGCTGCTCTTCTGAGTTGAATGAAGTATTGCACTATGCAACCCGCTGTAAGCCCAGAGCATCATGATTACACCCCCTTGGAGTCTGTCATCATGTGGCCTGGGCTCACATTACTTCTGAAAAGAATATTGCACAGAAGGAAGGACCCCTGATGCCGGCACAGAATGGCACGGATGTGTGATGACACATGACCAGTCAGAAGACTACTGGAATTGGTGTATATTGTTTTTTTCCCCTCATTCTTTTTGTGAGTGAATAATGTGATTATAATATGTAATACCACTTTAAGGCCTCTTGCACACTGCAGCCTAAAAAAAGCTCAGTACAGTGTTTTTTTTAATTTTTTTAAACTGAGCTAAAATGTAGCCCATTATTTACAATGTGCCTGTGAAGAGTATTCCTACGTAAAAAAAAAAAAGGGAAATCTTCATTCCCAGTCATTATATTGCGCCGGTGTGCACAAATCCGATAATATGAATGAATTTCTCCTAGGTAGTATGTAAGTATTGAAGCAAAAAATTGGGGGAGCAAACCCTGAACATGTATATCTAAAGCCGGTGCAGCTATGGACCAAGCAACATGTATATTAAAAAAGAATAGCGCAACCATGCAAAAGAAATGACTATCAAATATGGAGACCATCCATAAATAAAAATGGGGATTTAGTTCCACCATATTGCCATATCGTGCTCAAGCCCACCACTGCGTCAAAGTACCCCATTATCGGTGGGTCCTACACTATCCATAAAAAAGGGGTGAATCCAGCCTCTCTTACCCTTGGAGACAACGCTCCTTGCTGGGAAGGTGTGCTAATGCACTGCATTGACTTATCTCGGGGGGTGGGGGTGGAGGAAGCCGTCCCTGCCAGGAGAAGACTAATTATTGCTAGCGGCTATAGCAGCCACTAGTGATCGCAGGTGAAACCCGGCATGCTGGTTGTACCCAAGTTGATCAATCACCTTGGTACATTCATCGTAACCATACATGGTAAGAAGCAGGAACCGGCCGAAAATTTGAACCGTGTATGGCCTGCCTAAGGGTGTGAAAATGCTGGAACTTACCTGTTTATTGCATCGTTGAATTCATATTCCACTGATGTGATTTTAATAAAAATTACTGTGATTACCTATTACTAAGGTATACTTTCCATTTTTTTCAGAGAAAAATTTAAATAAGCTCCTTTCAAAGATTGCTAGCTACATGTGAGGCCCCACAAACTAGCAGGTTGTTCCCACTAGCTGGTTTTATATTAAACCTCAAAGATCCATATTATTACAAATGTGTGTAGAGAGAAAATGTCATGACAAATCTGTTTTGAACTATTCAAGAGAAAAATTGATTACTGTATTTTCTGGCATATAAGACTACTTTTGAACCTCAAAAAAATCCCCCAAAAATGGGGGGTCGTCTTATACGCCGAGTATAATATCTCCAAGGTAACCTAAGTATAAGTATTACCGGTAGATGAAAATTAGGGGGGTCGTCTTATACGCCCAGTCGTCTTATACGCCGGAAAATACGGTACTATATGTTGACCTATTGCCTCTCAAGTTCTGTCCATAAAACCCTGCAGAAAAGCACATATGAAAGAACTTCTTACTTTGTCTTTAGAGCTAAATAGATGACAGTGCACAAGTGAACCAGCATTATGAAATAAGCCTGCTTTAAAACAACTAAAGTGGTTCTAAAGGCTGGATATTTTTACCTTCGTGCATTCCCTGCATTAAGGTAAAAAATGTTCCTATATTTTTATTGTCCCCTCACCTCCCTGTTTACATACCTGAGCCCAATCTTGATCCAGCGCTGTACCCATCTGCACCGACTCTTTCCTCTCTCTGCTCACAGAGGCAGCAGCAGGAGTCATTGGCTCCTGCTGCTGTCAATCAAAACCTGGGGGCAGGGCTGAGTAATGCTCTGTGTGTAGATAGTCGCATACAGGCCGGCTCGGGGCTGCTCTGTGCAACACCAATGTAAACATTCTTGCTAGGATGTATCTGCATATTATGCAGTACCTGTGTGCGGGTATTATAACCAATGATGTATAGTGTAGCCAGATTATAGCTGCTAAATACTACAATTGGACAAAGGTGTCAGGAATCGATCTAGTGCATTTGGAGACACCAGATATGCAGCTATGGAAAGCACAGACACTTTTTTTTAAATATATTTCTCAAAAAACATTTTTGTTCACCAAAAGTCTTTAAATACCCAGATATTACCTTGTAAAAGTAATTGTGGCATCATCCCTGTGCTGCACACAGCCTGTGCAGAGAGAGACGCTGTGGAAGGGACCCAGCCAGTCCACTTCTACAGACTGCCTGCAGAAAAGTAGAAGAGGGGCGGATATAAGACAAGTCATTTCTTGCACAAGGATAGAAAGCAGGAGTGAGCGGTCTTTATTGCAGGAAGCTTTCATGCTGAATTACTGCACAGATTTGGAGGAAATACGCAAAGCAAGATTCAAGTAAAAATACACATGTCATTTGTATTTAGACAATATTTTCTTATCCTGGAGTTCAGTTTTACAGATACTTACCCCTCTTCTTCCTAGAAGTCTTTTTGCCGTATGGTTAGCACTTTGTGTTAAGCAGATTTATCAATAGGGGGTCCTTTGAGACCCATAACTCACACAGCAGTAAGGTGAGGATTTTGCCACTGAAGTTTTCCAGTACTTAATCTTCACAACAAGACTGGAATGGTAAATAGACTAAGGCTGGTCATACATTATACAATTTTCCTTTAGATTTACCAGAACCATATAATATGACGTCAAACCTAAACATTTTACATTTATATGCAACCGGGAAGACCCTTTCCACTACACAGTTGAAGGTAAATCTAAAGGAAGCTGAATAAGAAAATTGTATATTGTGTGGCCAGCCTAAGGCTGCTTATAAGAGAAGACAATTGAATGTGCATAGATGTTGCAGGCATTCAGAGGTAGCTGAATTATCTGGTGCAGAATGTTCGGGGTAATATGATGGAGGAGGGAGCAGAGGAACAGTGCTAGCAGATGCTGCCAATACTGCCTATTTTAGGGAAAACATCCACCTGGTTTGGAGGCTCCTAAAAAATGAGTTTGCAAAGTCTGGATGAAGAAGGCTGGATTTTATAGACTCGTAGTATGTGTGCTGGTATATTTACATTGACTCCACCTCACACCTAGCCTTTTTAAAATAGCCTTCAGGGAAGTTCTGTAATACCTGTCTTTTGTCTTTTCTAGTGTTTATTGGTGACAACAAGGACGGCTCATGTTGTGTTGCGGTAAGTAGGATGCATATTACACAAGAAGGTAGAGAAGAGAATCCCTGCATCACATGGTTTGTGTTGATGCGGGGATCTGTCGGGTTTTTTTTTTTTTTTTCACTGGGTAAACTGAAAATGTATATCGTGCTTTAGCCTTGTCTTCCATTTTTATGTTTGCCATAATTAACCCTGTCTATATTGTGTTGGCAGATCTCATTATCAGTTGTAACTAGATTTGAACACTGTTTTTGGGGTTGATTTACTAAGGGCGAAAAGACTGTGCACTTTGCAAAGTGCAGTAGCATTCTGCAAGTGCAGTTACTCTAGAGCTTGGTAGATGAGGTAAAGCTTCACTTTGCAAAGAATACCTAATCGTGTGCAAGGAAAAAAAAAAGAAAGAGCATTTTTGCTTTCACATGACTGGATGATGGAAGTCGGCAGAGCTCCCTCATTTACTAAGCTCTTACAAAGTGCACAGTCAGTTTGCCTTTAATAAGACAACCCCATTGTTCTAACAAGAGCTGTGTTTCTTGCATTATATGTTAAGGAGGGAAAGCACAGTGTTTCCCTATTAATAAATGGGGACAGGCGTAAGCCCTGCACACACGGGTCAAATATCGGGTGGTATCAGCTGGTTCATTAGAAACTTTTTTGGAAATTTATACCGCGCCAAACACTTAAAAACAGCAGCCATCTAAAACTAAGGACAATTTGTCGAAATAAATGAATAAATCAATGCAGCGCTGATAAAACAATATAAAGTGCGAATCAATGCTTATATTAAAGCAAAGCCAGTAAATTGTGCAAACAAATGCAAAAATTGTGCAAATAAGCATGGGTGAAAATCAAAGCAATATACACTTTGCAATAATAAGCGAATGTATATGCAAAACTATGTAAATAAAGTGCATCATGTGCATGTATATGGAAACATACAAAAATTTTATTAATTTTTTTGCGCAAACACGTGTAAAAATATGCATATATAAAGTGCATATGTGTTAAAAAATAGGAAAAATATATCAAAATTGTGCAAACATGTGCAATAATGTGCATATGTTTATGAAATGATTAGTCCATGGAAAAGTTCATATAACATCCACCAAAAAGTGCAAAATCCTCCTTAGATGATCCTAGATATGTGACCACCACCAATATTATAAATTAATCTGAGGCTTACCAGATAATAGGGACCCAACAAAGCGTATACTTTTTAGGTCAATCAGGCTGACACAAAGGTAGAGGATTCTTATAGCAGATGTCACAAATCTTCCATAGAAAGGTAAAGACTCATCTTTCACAAATCACAATAGGAAAATCTTTCGTGCCCACAGCAGGAAGATACTATCCACGAAAATCTCAAGGAAACAAAAAACTCATAGTATAAAGATATAAAAAGAGCTGCGCTAAATTGAAATTGCTGATAATGAGTCAAACAACAAACAATAGGGTAAACCAGACAATAAGCTATAGAAAAAATGATGATATCACACAGAACAACTCCATGTATGGCAATATTGTCCCAATAAAGCAAGAGTAAGCAAGCAAAGAGTGTCCGGTGTAGAAAACGACCCTCCACCAAATCAATGTGCCTTCATCCACATCAAGTGCTGCATGCAAGAGGCTCACATCAGGCTTACCAGAACTCAATTGAGTATGGGCATATAACACGGATGTTTAACAGTGGATCCAACCGGGAGACGGACACCTCATCTCAGCTGATCCCGAGATCTCTAGAGCGTGGCAGGGAGCTACACTGTATACCAACACCAAAGGGGGTCATATGCACCAACACCATAAAGACATCAATTCGTCCTCGCACCAATCCTCCAGCAGATATGCAAGAAAGGGGAGCAACAATGGTGTAGTATGCATAGACAGTTTATTCCCAAAAGAGGTTAAAAACACTCACATGTAAGTAGAATCAAAGCGCCTAAACACAGATCGTTGTAACAAACGCTGCCGCCCGACTTCCGGGTTCCTCGTGGTGATGTCAGCACGCCTTCCCTACGCGTTTCGTCACAAATGACGTCTTCCTGGGGGTGATCTGTGTTTAGGCGCTTTGATTCTACTTACATGTGAGTGTTTTTAACCTCTTTTGGGAATAAACTGTCTATGCATACTACACCATTGTTGCTCCCCTTTCTTGCATATCTGCTGGAGGATTGGTGCGAGGACGAATTGATGTCTTTACGGTGTTGGTGCATATGACCCCCTTTGGTGTTGGTATACAGTGTAGCTCCCCGCCACGCTCTAGAGATCTTGGGATCAGCTGAGATGAGGTGTCGGTCTCCCGGTTGGATCCACTGTTAAACATCCGTGTTATATGCCCATACTCAATTGAGTTCTGGTAAGCCTGATGTGAGCCTCTTGCATGCAGCACTTGATGTGGATGAAGGCACATTGATTTGGTGGAGGATCGTTTTCTACACCGGACACTCTGCTTGCTTACTCTTGCTTTATTGGGACAATATTGCCATACATGGACTTGTTCTGTGTGATGATATCATTTTTTCTATAGCTTATTGTCTGGTTTACCTTATTGTTTGACTCATTATCAGCAATTTCAATTTAGCGCAGCTCTTTTTATATCTTTATACCATTTTAGTGATTCCCACTACAGCTGCAGCTTTATTTTAGGCTTAGCGCAGTTATTTTTTATATAAAAAACTCGTAGTGTTAACCTTTAAGAGCAATTTAATATCAAAGGAAAAACACACGGAAATCCAGTGTAAAAAGCGCTTGTACAGATACATTTTTTTTTTAAGCTTGTATGTAAGCATTGATTCACACTTTATATTGTTTTATCAGCGCTGCATTGGTTTAATAGAAACTGACCAACATTCGGCCCGAAGGTTCGGCTTCTGTCGAAGGGGCATGACCGAAAAAGGTCTGCCGATCGGTGTGTCCTGACAGTCCTCCTGTCAGGACACAATAGCTCAGTGGGGAGATCGCTGTACTAACACCAGATAGTTAGTACAGTGGCTCCTCCTGAGCTCCTAAGTTTTTTGTTCAGCCTGCTGGGTTGAACAAAAAAAAAACTAATTTGTACAAGGATTTACTTTGAAATTGTTCAGAGTAGCTTGCAGTCTGCTCAGAGGTATGATTTTTGAATAGGAACACATAACATCCTTCTAGTGTGATCTCAAATTTGACTTCAAAGTGGAAATAAGCTTTAGTCTGGATGTAAGGACAAGAAGCTCCGTTGAACTACATAATGTGGAAGGCAACACTGACCTTTAGAAACCAGCCTGCATATATTTGTATTGCAAGAAATTCAGAATTGTGTAGTGTAGTTTAAAAGCTATATGGGCTACAGTTTGTGGACACCTGACCATCACATATACAGGTGCATCTCATAAAACTAGAATATCATCAAAAAGTGAAACTCGTGTTTTATATAGATGCGCTACACACAGAGTGATATATTTCAAGCATTTCTTTCTCTTAATTTTGAAGGTTATGGCTTACAGCTAGTGAAAACCCAAAATTCAGTATCTCAGAAAATTTGATTATTACATAAGACCAAAAAAAAGGAGTTCTAATAGGGAAATGTTGGCTTACTGAAAAGTATGTCCATGTACAGTATAGTCAGAGTCCTCCCCATCAAACCAATCAAACCATTTCTTTATGTACCTGGTTTTGTAGATGGGGGCCATGGTTTTTTTGAAACAAAAAAGGACCTTCCCAAAACTTTTGCGACAAGTTAGTAGCACACCTGTCCAATATGTCTTTGTATGTACTTCTTGAAGCTTATTTACAATTTTGAAGTCAAATTTGAGAAAACCCCCATTGTGTTTGTGTTCCCATTCACACACCATGACTAGTAAAAATATTTTATAATGTTTCTTAGGAACAGGTGTCATTGCTGACTGCAAGGTTCTTTGCACAATGTTAGTGAGTCTGTCCTCATTAAAATACAATGGCAAGAAATAGTATGTGAGCCCCTTGGAATTAACTGGTTTTCTGCAGTAATTCAATATCCTATGGGATAATGTCAGAGTGGCTGTCTACCAGCTAACGCTTAGTAGAAGTTGGCTGGTGCATATGGACAATGACCCTCAGCATCGAAAGTAAATCCACCACAGACTTCAGGAAAAGAGGAAGAACCTTTTGGAGTGGCCCAGTCAGAGCCCAGACCTTAACCCCATAGAGATGCTGTGGAATGACCTGATGAAAGCCATTCACACCAGACATCCTACAAATGAATCTTAGCTGGAGCAGTTTTTAAAGTGGAATGGTCAAAAATTCCTCCTGAACATATTTCAGGTCTGATCCTGATCTACTGAAAACGTTTGCTTGAAGTCATTGCTGGCAAAGGAGGTTCAACCAGCTATTAACTTTTTTCCTCCAGCACTGTGAATGTTTACTGGGTGTGTTCCATAAAGACATGAGAAATGAAAATTGTGTTATCCGCTTAAGTACATTGTGTTTGTCTCTTTTTTATGGCAAACAAACTCAGAAAAAAAACGTTCATTCCAAGGGGTTTACATACTTTCTTTGCCACTGTACAATACAAGAAGCCCAGTCTCTGCACCTTAAGGCCCCTCACACACGGCTTGAATGTCGGGAGACATCGGCTGGTTCAAAAAACAACCAGCTGACATTCGGCCTGTGTGTATGTCAGTCTGTCCGACAGATGGCGGCCTCGGCTGGCTTCTTTCGGATGAGCATGCTGGAAAACTATAATAAAAGGGCAGGCCACCCCCCTGTCAGAACACAACAGCTCAGTGAGGGAAATCGCTGAACTAACTTTGCATAGTTAGTATAGCGGCCACGACCGGAGATGGTTGGACAAAAAAAAAACTTAGTGTGTACCAGGCTTTAACCTTTTGTTAAGACAGTTATCAAATCTAGTTACAATAGATAATGAAGATCTGCCTGCACAGTACAGACAGGGTTAACAAAGGCAAACACCGTTCTCCAGCCCCCTCGTAAACAAAGTGAACTACCCAGGAATTTTCCTTGCTGTAGAGCCCAGAACCGAGCATCTAAAAAAGTAAGCTGCAATTTTAATTACCGTATATACTCGAGTCTAAGCCAACCCGAATATAAGCCGAGGCACCCAATTTTGCCACAAAAAACTGGGAAAACATATTGATTCGAGTATAAGCCTAGGGTGGGAAATGCAGCAGCTACTTGACCACCACGAGACCCAAAACGGGGGCTGCGGGAATGGTGTAGGGGCTGCGGACATGGTACAGGAGATGCAGGGCTGTGGGCGTGGTACAGGAGATGGTTCATGCATGGCACAGGAGATTGTTCAGGCATTGCACAGGAGATTGTTCAGGCATTGCACAGGAGATGGTAAAGGCATTGCACAGGAGATGGTAAAGGCATTGCACAGGAGATGGTACAGGCATGGCACAGGAGATGGTACTGAGACATGGCACAGGAGATGGTACTGAGACATGGCACAGGAGATGGTACTGAGACATGGCACAGGAGATGGTACTGAGACATGGCACAGGAGATGGTACTGAGACATGGCACAGGAGATGGTACTGAGACATGGCACAGGAGATGGTACTGAGACATGGCACAGGAGATGGTACTGAGACATGGCACAGGAGATGGTACTGAGACATGGCACAGGAGATGGTACTGAGGCATGGCACAGGAGATGGTACAGGCATTGCACAGGAGATGGTACAGGCATTGCACAGGAGATGGTACTGAGGCATGGCACAGGAGATGGTACTGAGGCATGGCACAGGAGATGGTACTGAGGCATGGCACAGGAGATGGTACTGAGGCATGGCACAGGAGATGCAGTGCTGCTGGCACGGTACAGGAGAATCTCCTTTACCATACCCCTAGCACTGCATCTCCTGAGGAGATACAGGGGCTGCGGAGGAGTCTCGCTTACCTTTCCGACTTACATTTAAAAATGGCACCAACACGTCAACGCGCATGCGCCGTCTGCCCGGGGAATAGCTGAACATGTACGGGCTTTCCCGTGCGGCGGCGCATGCGCACTGACCAGGGAAACGGTAAGTGAGACCGTGACTCAAGTATAAGCCGAGGGGGGCTTTTTCAGCATAAAAAAACATGCTGAAAAAGTCGGCTTATACTCGAGTATATACGGTATTTTTATTTTTGAATTCTGCTATATAAATAGGGACGTGTAACAATTACAGAGCAGGTGTTATTCCAGTTTGGCTGCAAAAGTGTAAATACACATTAACAGTAATATATTATTAATCATCAAATCTCTTGTGTTGCAGCTATGTGATTCATCTGTGGGACCTCAACCATGAAGGAACATGGGAAGGCAAAGGAACATATGTATACTACACAGACTTTGTGATGGAGCTCAGTCACCTGTCCATGGACCTGATGCATCATATCCATATGTTGGTATGTGTAATGTTCTGCAAATCTGTGCCTTCAGTGTAACATTAGAGATATTAAGAAAAATAAATCAGCATATTAAGTGTCGGTTCACACTATAGCGATGTCAGACCTCGCATGTGATTCACACTGCAATGCAAATCACATGCGATGTCTGTGTGATGCAGATTTAGCCATACAGATTGTATGGCTGATTTGGCATCGCATTCAGGAACACAGTCGTGTAGGACACTTTTTTTTTGGTCCACACCAGAATCGGAGGGCATGGGTGTTCACACCTATGCGATCCGATTTCTGTCCGAATTGACAATTCGCATTACGATATTCAAACTGATCTGGGGGTGTCATTAAGTTTGTGTTGACACTCCCAGCAGTTTGCATATAGCAGTGTGAACTGCCTGCGAGTCGGGTGTGATGCAGCATCCAGTAGTGGATTCGCAGGGTTCCTGCAAAGCACAATGTGAACCGGCACTAAGGCTTTATTTACTGGTGTCCTTGTTTTTAGTTTGTTCTTTCCTTTTCCCTTTTATTAGTTATTTGGGAATATCTGGCTGTCTATGGCGAGTCTCGTTATTTTCATGCAGCTTCGTCACCTGTTCCATGAGCTGCAACGCAGATTACGACGCCACAAAAATTACCTGCGAGTTGTTGGAAACATGGAAGCTCAGTAAGTTGCGTTTTGTTTTGGGAGCATTTATATTTTCTCTGCCTCTCGTTTGCTGTTTTATTTACTTATTTTAGTATTTTAGTTTATTTTTTACATTTTTTTAATTTGGAACTGTCACAAACCATGTAGAGGTAGCCTTATTTTGGGAATGATCTAATATAGAGGGAGATGTTTGATAAGGCACTATGGGAAGCGGGGCCCCTGCATGATACTACACAGAGGTGCCCAAATCAAAGGCCCTTCCAAGAAAAACTTAAACCTAGAAACATTTAACATATCATGTGTTTAGAAATGTTACCCAATTTTTTGTGCAATAAATCACATTTCAGCTTTTTTAACTACTCTATACACAAACTGTCAACTGTGAGTACCGCTGTCTGTTCAGCAGAAGGGGTGGGGGGATCCCTGCATCAACATCATTTTGTGGGGATCTGTGAGGTTTTTTTTTTTTCGTCCTGCTGGTTGAATGAAAAGATGCGTGTATACTCTGCCTAATGTAAATACAACAAAGCGTTCCAATAAAAATGGAGGTCACCTTTAATATCCAATTACTGATGCTTGCCAGTAAGATGGAAATATTGTTGCAACTTTGTTAATTTCATCTTGATGGAAATGTATTCATTATAGACACATCTCTGGTTTAAAGGGATTCTCACTTCATAAAACCTTAATCTAGAAGATTAGTCAGTATCTGACTTTAATATGTAGCTTCAGAACTTCTCTACGAGAGAGTCCTAGGGCAGTTAATATAGTTCTAGCTTTGTGCTGGACTTATTTCTGAAAGAATATCTTGAGCTTCTACAGATGTGTATAAAGGGCTATCAGATGAGTAAATTTGTTCTCCTTTTTTGTTTATTTTGTTATTGGTTAGTAACTTAGAAAGGTGTCTATATTCCTTGCTGGTGCTCATAATGCTGCATTCAATTAATTTTTTCAAAGCTTTGCTGTTGCGACGCCAGAGGAACTGGAAGCCAATAATGACGACTGTGCCATCTGCTGGGATTCCATGCAAGCCGCCCGGAAGCTTCCTTGTGGTCACCTATTCCATAAGTACGTTGTGTTTTTATCATTTTGTTGAAGGTCAGCTCAGTGTAGGTTGGGAACCAGTGAGTGGATTCACCTACTTGATCCTTAGGTGTCAGAGGCTTTACTGATGAAAGGTTCCTACAGGAAATCCATTAGAAGAGCGGGACACCATTATTTTGCATTGTAATAGCAGCAGCTATTGTACAGAACTGGAAATTCTGGTGGCAGTATCTTGAAACTGGATTCCCTGACAGATTTAAAGGATAAGTCCACCCTAACACTAAAATCTCTTCATCTACAGACATCCACATTCTAAGGCTAACCTATCTAACACTGTAAAGAAGAAATAGCTGTACATACCTTTTCTGAAGCCGATCTGGTCCCACGCTGAGCTGTCAGTGGCGGGTGCAGAGGAGGCAGCTGACAACGGAAGCCCCATAGTAACTCTATGGGTGACGTAATTTCCCATTCATTTCACAGCCGTTGTCAGCTGTCTCCTCTGCAGAGCTTCCGCTGCTAGAGATCGGCTTCAAAAAGGTATGTGTACTGATTTCTTCTTTACAGGGCTAGATATGTTACTGTTAGAGCGTGGATGTTAGGTTACTGTTAGAGCGTGGATGTCTGCAAATTTTAGTGTAAGGGTGGATTTCCCCTTTAAGAAGTCATGCTAGCAGAGTCATAGAACCAAAATATCTGTTTTGGGTGGAGTTGAAGAATTTCTTGACTATGCATGTTACAGCAACAGTTCACCCAAAAATATTTTGCATGTGGGTGGATGGATTGTGGAACGAACAAAATCCAGTGGCTTTGCAGTGTGCTGAGTTTTTAAAGGTTACGTTAACCTTTTTCAAGAAAATTTCTTATACAGTCATGGGGCCCCAGTACCTAAAAAAACAAAACTGTGACTTTGAAATCTTTATTAACCACTGTACTAAATGTACAGTGGGCGGGCGGCAGCTCCAGGCTTAGCAACGTACCTGTATGTTGTGACTTACTTCCTTGTTTTTGTGCACGCGTACCCTGCTGATCTGTGCGGTGATTGACCACAGCACAGAGTCTGTCAGCAGGTTACAGCCAATGATTTTGACTGTATATCTACTGATGGGCTGTGACCAAGCACAGCACAGAGTTCTGTGTTTACAAACACACTGAAAACAGAACAGTGATCTGGCTGGTTCTTCTCCCTAAAATCCACTCTGGGTTCAAGGAGAAAAGACAGCCAGATCCTGTGATTAAATTCAGCATACATACACTTGTTAGGCACACGATTAACCCTTTGATTGCCCTCCTGATCACCCCTGTCACCCAGCCAGTGCCATTAGTACAGTGGCAGTCTACTGTGTCAGTTAGTGCCAGATTGTCCACCACACTATCACAGTCACATTATAAGTTGCTGATCACTGCCAATACTAGTATAGAGTCTGTACAGATCAGTATCTTGATCACAGTATCTTGATCACAATCAGAACTGTATAGTGTCCTCAAATAAACGCAATTTGATTTTATAACCAAAGACACATAGCAGAATACGTTTTGGCCTACATTTATGAAGAAATTAGATTTTATTGGATATTGGGGTTTTAAAAAAAAAAAAAAAAACCAGCGGTGATCTAATGCCACCAAAAGCGCTATATGTGTTTGAAAAAAGTATTAGAATTTCATTTAGGTACTGAGTTGCATGACCGAGCAATTTTCAGTTAAATTAGCACAGTGCTTAATAGAATAAAAATGCCCTGGTCATGAAGGGGGTAAAACCTCCTGGAGGTCAAGTGGTTAATTTAATTGCCATACCTATAGACTATTTGCACCTCCCCCTGAAGCCTGAAAAACCTTCATAGTTACATTCACCTGTTCTACCTTGTTGCTAGGATGATCCAGTTGTGCGCTTGCTCCCAGCATCATAGCAGTGAATGTTATTCCTCATTCAAAATCCCAAGCATGTGCAATGCACTCTTTCCCTGTCACAGCAAAGCTGAGCACAAACCGTGCAGTGTCTTAAAGTGAGCACATGCTCCTGTGCTGCTGATGGTGAATACCCAACAGCTGGAGCGTCCTAGAAATAAGGCAGGATGGGGGAATGCTATCCATGTGAGTTTGTTGGGCAGACTTCGAGGTAAGAGGTGCACGTGACTAATGGGTATGGCAATTACATGAATCAATATTTTTCAGTTATTCTTTTTAATGACCCAATACATTGAAATGTTGAACATTTAAACAAAAACACTTTTTTTTTTTTTTTCTTTCCAATTTTAAAACCCAGAATTTTTCCCGAGTACTCTTATCCCTAGTATCCCTAAACTACCTAGTCCCAGGCAATTGCGGTCTTCCCTAGCAGGAACCATGTTTGTTGGCTAATTTTTGGTATATTCGTGGTCTAGGATGCAGTTTGTTGCTCTAAAAAAATATATATATATTTTGCTAAGCACAATTTTAAAATTCTAGTATGACCAGTATTGCGCACATAAAACTGCAGATCTGTGATTTTCTTACTAATAATATTTTTTTGGCCATAGAAGCCTTTAAAATAAAACTAAAGCTACTTTTTTTTTTTTTTAATAACAAACATGCCTATACTTACCTGCTCTGTGCAATTGTTTAGCACAGAGCAGCCTTGATCCTCCTTTTCTGGGGTCCCCCGCCGGAACTCCAGGTCTCTCCTTTTTATCAGGTTCCCCCATGGAAAGCAGCTTTCCATGGCGGCTTCTGTACTTGCTCACTCCCAAGTCCCGCTGCTGCATCCATTGTCATCGACAGTGGGACTCGGACCTGCTCTGTGTCACTGGATTTGATTGACAGCAGTGGGAGCCAATCGCTCCCGCTACTATCAATCTCTCCAATGAGGAGAGAGAGCGGCTGGAGCCGCTTCACTCGTGCACACCGCTGGATCAGATGTGCTCAGGTAAGGGAAGGGGGGGGGCTGGGGGGCAGCTGCAGCACAGAAGGTTTTTTACCTTATTGCATACAGTGCATTAAGGTGAAAAACCCTTAGGGCTTTGCAACCACTTTAAGGAAAAGCGTCCCCTTTAAAATAATTAAAGTCAGCAGTTACTTGCCAGTCCCTGGAGACCAATGCTGTCTTCCCACAGCTGGTTCTTCTCACTGCTGTGGGTTCCAGACACTCTTGGATTAGGGAGCTGGTTGTGAC
Source organism: Pelophylax lessonae (assembly GCF_965119305.1). Classification (NCBI taxonomy): domain Eukaryota; kingdom Metazoa; phylum Chordata; class Amphibia; order Anura; family Ranidae; genus Pelophylax; species Pelophylax lessonae. Next base: position 182,736,457 of record NC_138777.1, on the reverse strand, counting down.
TTCCTGATACTTTCTATTCATTACACTTTCTTTTGCTTTGTACATTTAGCTCTTGTCTTCGCTCATGGCTTGAACAGGACACATCCTGTCCAACTTGTAGAATGTCTCTAAATATGGCTGATGGCAGTAGGCCTCGGGAGCAGCAACGAGAGAACATAGATCAGAATATGATCCCGATAACAGTGACAGAAGGGCGACCTCGTCTCAACCAGCATAACCACTTTTTCCACTTTGATGGTAAGAGTAATGCAATTAGAATTCCTTTGTTGTGACTAATCTACATGGTTTGAAAAATCAATATGCTTGACTTAAAGGGTTAGTTCACCTTCAAAAAAATATGCCATATGCAGTCCATGAACACCTTTCAGTAACGCTAAACTAATCTGATTTTAAAAATGGCATTTATATTCTTTCCATACCTGTAGGCCAATTGGAGTGTCCCCTAGTGATACAAGAGCGAGCACCATCCTTCTAAACCTGCATATGCGGAGCGCCATCTCGTGTTGTTGCAAGATTACCTCGGCAGCTGCAACACGCTCACTCTCCTGTCACAGAGAGCACAATGCACACGTTCAGGTTTCCGAAGGACAGTGCTTGCTCCTATACTTCTAAAAGGTGTCACCCTAACGGCCAGTCAATGCTAGAGAAGAGGACAGGATGGAGCTGTGAAGCGTTTGGAGCAGGCTTCTCTCGGCTGAGTATAAATGCATATAAAAATGCCTAACCGTTTAACAGTGATGTTGTAGAGTATTTGTAAAACAAACAAATTTTCGTAAAGTGGAATTAATGAAAGCTAATGTCTGATCTGCTGTATATTACTACACATTGCTGTTTGTTGTTCTATAAAAATCCCCATATTGTGTAAGTCGTGTCATCTGGACTGAGCTGCTGAATCATTTTTAATTGCATTTATTATTAAAGGAAGATCTAATCGGCTCTCTTCTCTGTAGGTTCCAGGTTTGCCAGCTGGCTGCCTAGTTTCTCTGTTGAAGTGATGCATACCACCAATATATTAGGAATTGCACAAGCCAGCAATTCTCAGCTGAATGCCATGGTAAGATTCCGAGGAATGCATATAATATTAGGGGAATATTTTTTTACTTAAAGTTAGTCACACATGGATTGATTATCGGACAGATTATTCAGTGAGAATTTTTTAATTAAAAATAGCCATCCACATATAGACTTCTCCATCTATGCCCCCCCCCCCCCCTCCTTAGTGTTGACTTGCATGATCACACACTTCAGTGCTGCCCTTTTTTCCTGATAATATTGGGCTCAACACTGCCTATTTCAGATGCTGGAAAGCCTTCTGCAAAATGCTCCACAGATAGCAGACCCTGCCCAGGATACAGCGGGCACCGGGGTCATAGATTTTTATACTTATTACTTTTTATACTCATAAACATATGGAGGTTAGATCTACAGTACATTATGGGCTTGTGGTCTGGAAGTAGTTAACGCTCCCCAACTACTCGTCTTAACTTAGCCTTACTGCTTTTAAAATAATATTTATTTATAGTCTGTGACTATAGGTGTGCAGGTTTTTGTGTGTTTATACATGTATGTATTGTCTTTGTGTATACAGTTAGGTCCATATATATTTGGACACAATTTTAGTTTTTTTCAGGTATTAACCAAAACATGTTCAAGCTATAGTTCTAAAATGGATATGGGCTGAAAGGGCAAACTCTCAGGTTTGATTTGAGGGTATGTACATCCAAATCGGAGGAAGGGTTTAGGAATTACAGCTCTTAAGATTAGCTATCCCTCCTTTTTAAGCGACCAAAAGTAATTGAACAAATAAATCAGAAGCAGTTTCATGGCCAGCTGGGGCTGCTCCTTCGTTATTTCTTTAGCATTTAAGCAGGTAAAAGGTCTGGAGTTGATTCTAAGTGTGGTATTTGCATTTGGAATCTATTGCTGTGAACCTACATCATGCGTTCAAAGGAGCTGTCCATGCAAGGGAAACAGGCCATTGTAAGGCTTCAAAAACAAAACCAATCCATCAGAGAGATAGCAGCAACATTAGGAGTGGCCAGATCAACAGTTTATTACATTCTGCGGAAAGAAGAACGCACTGATGAGCTCAGCAACATAAGTAGGCCTGGACATCCACGGAAGACAACAGTGGTGGGTGATCGCAGGATTCTCTCTGTGGTAAAGAAAAACCCATTCACAACATCCAGACATGTCAAGTACACTCGCCAGGAGGTGGGCGTATCATTGTCAAAGTCTATAATCAAGAGAAGACTTCACGAGAGCAAATACAAAGTGTTCACCACAAGGTGCAAACCATTCATAATACTTCTAAAAGTGCAGCGCTATAAGTGAATTGAAAAATTTTAAATTCTGAGAAATTTGTGAAAAAACAAATTAATAATCCACAAAATAATATGAGGTTAGTGTCCAAGTTAAATGATGAATAAAGTCCCAAAAAAGATGGTGCAAGTACAAATAAATCCAAGTGCAAGATACTGTGAAGAACACTCCTTCCAGTGACACCCTTGGAAAAGTGCAAGATGGGGACACCTCCGTGCACAAGTATTACAAGCAGCTTACCAGAACTCCATGGCTACTCAAATGAATGAGACAGCCTCTCCCAGCAAGAAGATATGTATCAATATAATCGGTGGATGTCAAACAAAGTAGATGGCACTTCTTGATTACTCCGTTATGAGCAAATGGATATATAGGGGAAAATAAAGGACCATAGCGTAATCCCGTAAAACATGTGTATCATATTTATTTATAAAAAACTACTCACAATGTAAAGGCGTAAGCAGGCATATGAAATAGACCGTTTGTAGATCCGATCGCAGCGTCCCGCGGGTATCCAAAACAGCATGGAACAGTGTACAACAAGCCGGCTCCGTAAGGGGGCTTGTGGACGTTACGTCTGGAGTCGCCAACGTTTCGTCATCAAAAGACGTCGTCTGGATCACTGTTAGTTGATTTTGTGCTAGCTGCTTATACTATTTATTATTATTCTACCTTTATCATTTTTTTAGCGCGGAAATATTTCTTTATATTTTTAAACCATTCATAAGCCTGAAGAAAAGAAAAGCCAGATTAGACCTTGCCACAAAAAACATCTAAAAAAAAGCCAGACCAGTTCTGGAAAAGCATTCTTTGGGTGGATAAAACTAAGATTAATCTGTACCAGAATGACGGGAAGAAACGAGTGTGGAGAAGGCTTACAACAGCTCATGATCCAAAGCACACGTCTTCATCTGTAAAACATGGTGGAGGCAGTGTGATGGCATGAGCATGCATGGCTTCCATTGGCACTGAGTCATTTGGTGTTTATTGATGATGTGACCAAAGACAGTAGCCGCCAGATAAATTCTGCAGTGTTTAGAGATATACTGTCAGCCCAGCTTCAGCCAAATGCAGCAAAGTTGATTAGAAGGCACTTCACAGTGCAGATGGACAATTACCCAAAACACACTGCAAAAGCAACCCAGGATCTTTTGAAGGACAAGAAGTGGAATATTCTGCAATGGCCGAGTCAACCACCTTATTTCAACCCATTTAAGCATGCAAAACTAAAGGCAGAAAGACCCACAAACAAAGAACAAATGAAGACAGCTGCCGTTAGAGCCTGGCAAAGCATCAGAAAGGAGGAAACCTTTGGTAATGACCATAGGTTTCAGACTTCAGTCATTGCCAGTAGGGATCGACCGATTATCAGCAAAGCCGATATATCGAGGGCCGATCTGCACTTTCCCCGATATATCGGAATTGGCCACCAAGGTAAATGATATTGCCGATATTTCGGGAAAGTGCTTGTACCAGAGTGATGCCTGCAGCTAGAGGCATCATCCCGGTACCGGTGTCCATAGCCGACAGTCGGTTGTCTTGTAATGACAACCAATGCGGCTGATAAGCCGCTCAGCTGTCATTACAAGGAGCGGGAGGGGACGTCCCCCCACTGCCTTCCGCGGCCGGGGCTTGCCCAGGTCTCCCGTCCCACCGGGAGACCCAGGCAACCAGCCTGCACGGCCCCCGAAGACCCGATCAAAGCCGCATTCGGCTCTGATCGGGTCTCCATGCAAAAACCCGGAAGTGATGTCATGACATCACTTCTGGGTACTGGCGCCAGATTCAAAAAATGACAGCATTCAGAACACACTGCAAAAGCAACCCAGGATCTTTTGAAGGACAAGAAGTGGAATATTCTGCAATGGCCAAGTCAACCACCTTATTTCAACCCATCTAAGCATGCAAAACTAAAGGCAGAAAGACCCACAAACAAAGAACAAATGAAGACAGCTGCCGTTAGAGCCTGGCAAAGCATCAGAAAGGAGGAAACCTTTGGTAATGACCATAGGTTTCAGACTTCAGTCATTGCCAGTAGGGATCGACCGATTATCAGCAAAGCCGATATATCGAGGGCCGATCTGCACTTTCCCCGATATATCGGAATCGGCCACCAAGGTAAATGATATTGCCGATATTTCGGGAAAGTGCGTGTACCAGAGTGATGCCTGCAGCTAGAGGCATCATCCCGGTACCGGTGTCCATAGCCGACGGTCGGTTGTCTTGTAATGACAACCAATGCGGCTGATAAGCCACTCAGCTGTCATTACAAGGAGCGGGAGGGGACGTTCCCCCGCTGCCTTCCGCGGCCGCGGCTTGCCCAGGTCTCCCGTCCCACCGGGGGAGACCCAGGCAACCAGCCTGCACGGCCCCCGAAGACCCGATCAAAGCCGCATTCGGCTCTGATCGGGTCTCCATGCAAAAACCCGGAAGTGATGTCATGACATCACTTCTGGGTACTGGCGCCAGATTAAAAAAATGACAGCATTCAAAACAGCCAAACTTGAATGCTTTTAAGTTCAGAGGAGGGGTTTGGGGTCTTTTAGACCCCCAGATTCCTCCACAAGAGTACCTGTCAAATAAAAAAAAAATGTTTTAAATGTACGAAAATATCGGCCGATACCGATATGAATTGACCAAAATATCGGTATCAGCAACGAAAAACCACTAATTGCCAGTAAAGGATTCTCAACAAAATATTAAAAATGAACATTTTATTTATGATTATATTCATTTGTCTAATTACATTTGAGCCCCTGAAAATGCAGTTCCTAAAATTTGTACTTGATATTTATGTTCAACCCCTTGAATTAAAGCTAAAAGTCTACACTTCAAATTCATTTGGATTGTTTTATTTTAATTTTATTCTGGTAGTATACATAGCCAAAAGTATGAAAATTGTGCCTGTGTCCAAATATATGTAGCACCGTCCCTGTAGGGCCTGCTGTAAGATGATTTCTCGGGCCTCCTCTTAATTACCAGCGCACAGTTACTTAAGGAATAGTACATATATCCCTCCTTATTCCCGATGGCTTGTCGCAAAGTAAAAAGTCCAGGGCTATTGGTTTTTAGTGTTTATTTTGGAACTTGGATGGGAGAAGGGACTAGTGGTAAACTCCAACTGTATCTATTCACAATGGATAAGGACAACTCTCACTTGCCTCAATGGGTTGCTTGTGGAAACAGAAGCCTTTAATCCATACTGCCACTTGTATGGATAGGGTTAAGTCTCTTTGCTCTTTTCTCTCCAGTAATAGACTTGGTGATCCCACATTATCTTCGGGACACTCACTGACATCCCATTTACTGACACCCGTGCACTGACTTATCTAGCTGCAGGGGTGGCCCCCCCTTAGGTCAGGCCCCTTGACACGGATCTGTACTCACTGTACTGCAGAATCAGATCCTCCAGTGTCTCCCCTTCCATTCAGCTTCCCTGGACCTCTGGGTTCAGCTTCTCACTGGCACTCTCTAGACCCTCAGGTGGACCACTTTAGGCCTCACATCCCCTTCTACAGAGGCGGAGACAGCTACCCCCCTCCCTCCGGGACTCCGCTATCCAGCCGAAAGACCCTGAGCACATGTGCTTCTGGCTTTTTACAGTATTCCAGCATGCACCGAGGCACTTTTTCTCTGTCAAGTCACCAGGGATGTATTAAATGCCTGTGCACTAATTTGTCAGGTTTCCTCCTACTATCCAATATGCCTCCCTATTGGACCAGTGTGAAACACTCTGCAGACAGAACGAGTTGCACCCAAGCACAATGAGCAGCTAACAGATCCTGCTCTCTGGTAGGCAGAGAACAATTTAGATTTACCTGTAGTCCTTCTGGTAAGCATACAGGACCCAAAACTATACTTTCTTTCTAGCACCTTTCTAGGAGGGTGCTACATCAATATGGACCTAACTGTATATAAATCAATACTCTACAGTCTTAGCACATTTTGTAGCTAGGCATAATGAAATTCAGAGCAGTATTTTTCTAATTTATGAATGATCAAAAATATAATGTCAGTCTATGATGCCGACAGGTGCCCCTTTAATTTCTTGGCAGTAGGATTTTGAATAAAATACCCACTTTGAGAATCTGCTGTCAAGTAAAAAGTGCAGATGCCTAGAAGTTATGCTGTCTTTATGGGCAAAGCTCCGACACGACTGGTTAGTATTGGAGAATGGCCATTCTCTTCTGCCCCCGCCCTCGTCTCCTCAACCCACTCTTATTTGCCTATCACTCCTTCCTTGGACAATAGAAATGCAGGTAAAGCCAGTCATAGACGGATCCAAATTTCAATCCTTCTATGAGGCGGCTGGCTGTACAGAAGTCCATCTATCGATCAATTTTTATTTTTTTTTCGATGGCTGTAGCTGCTGGCAGTGATCATATTCTGACAGCTTGGAAACCTCTCGCTGTCATAAATAGCTCAATGGGAGGGATTCCCCCCATCAACACAGTCAGTGTTGAATAGGAACTATAGAGTTATTTTCTTTCCTTTTAACCTGTGGTTCAAGGAAAGAAAATTGCATAATTTATTTTTTGTTTACAAATGTTTATTGAAGGGTGAATTGTATACAAAATTGGTACCAAAGATGCCCTAAAAAACAAGCATACAGAGACATGGGACAACGGCTTCATCAACCTAGGGAGATTAGAAAACATTAATACAGGGGTTTAACCTTCACTCTCAGCGTATACTCCGTACAGCATTAACCATAGAAAAGTATTTATTGGATCAAGAAAACCAAAACATTGTGTTGTTTATGGCCGGCCTAAGACAGCCAACTCTTTCACTACAGTGAACTGTCAGAGCTTCAACCTTTCAGAATGGTCAGCATTTGGCTGTAGTGTTGGTGACAGTGTTGCTTTAAACTATGTGGGAAATTATAGGAGTCACTATCGGGGTCACTATGAGGTGTTGCATGATTGCAGATACACAATCTCCTGTAGCAAATTATGGTCAGGCTGTATATTTTTGTATTTCAGTTTTGGATAGATACCAGTGGAGTGAATCATTCATGGACTATTTGGACCTAAAAAAACAGTTTATAAAAAAATTGAGAATTTAGTAATTTAGTTTGTTGTTGGCAACTGCCTAATTTCATTGCAATGAAGGGAGATTGATTTTAAAGCGGTGTTAAACCCAAAACCAAAAATGTAATATATTGCAGTTTACCAATTAATAGATGTGGTGGCTGCATTGATTTTCTTTTTTTTTAGGCTTTTTTCCCCTCGGTTTTTACCCGGTGATCTGGCCGGGAACACACCTTCTGTATTAGAGTACCTCCACTCTGGATAAAGAAGCACAGGGGGGTACATTTGGACAGTAGCATTGTCAGTCTGGGGACAGGAGAGTGTTATATGTACTAGCAGATTTATATACACTAACAAACTGAAGCTAAACTCCAGATCATTGAAACATGAGAGACTCTGTAAGGGCTCTTTCACACGGGCGGTCCGATCAGATCCGCCTGTCAGTTTTTTAGGCGGATCTGATCAGATGCCCATTCAGACCTATGGAGCAGCGGATGTCAGCGGTGACATGTCCGCTGACAACCGCTGACACCCGTATCCGATCCTGTCCGTGAAATCCGGACGGATGGAAACCCTATTTTCCATCCGTCCTGGGGATCGGATCGGATGAGAGCGGACAGGCGGTCCGCTCTCATCTGATTCCCCATAGAGAGCAGCGGGGGCTGTGACAGCTCCCTCTCCGCACTGCAAGCGGAGACGGAGCTGTCATCCGCCGGCTCAGCGGGGATTGCGGATCGATCCCCACTGAGCAGCACGGCTCCGCCTACGGAGGCGGACCTTGTGAAAGAGCCCTTAGTTTGCTGCTTTTTTTTTTTATTAAGGCTTGTTTGTTTTTGTGGGTTTTTTTTTCTTTGTAAGCCTGATTTTGTGTAAAACCTTAAAAATTCAATAAACATATCTTTAAAAAAAAATTCAAAAATCCAGCTTGCACTTCGAAAGCAGTTACAACATTTTTTTTTTTCTTTTTGGGATAAAGGTTTTCTAAATAAATAATAAGCTATAAATAAATAAAAGCTGATCATTGGAAGCACCTGTCAGTGGTAAATGGTTTGTCTCATCCCTTTAACTGGGGGCTTGTTCTTTTAAAATGCCACAGACTAACTGGTTGGATCACCAGATGAAAGTAAAGGAAAGAGAGCCTAAATATAATATATATATGTCTCAGCACCCGCTGCCCTCTATGGGGGATCGGATGAGAGCGGACCGCTTGTCCGCTCTCATCAGATCCGATCCGATTACTGAACGGATGGAAAAATAGAGTTTCCATCCGTCCAGATATCACGCACAGGATCGGATGCGGATGGCAGCGGGTGTCAGCGGAGGTGTCTCCGCTGACACCCACTGCCCCATAGAGCTGCATGGAGGATCCGATCAGATCCGCCTATATATATATATATATATATATATATATATATATATATATATATATATATATATATATATATATATATATATAATAATCAAAAAATAAAAACTGCTGCATCTAAATCATCATCCAGACACAAGTTGAGCAAATACAATTTTAGCCAAAAATAGGTGCGCTGTCCCGATAGGACATCATAGATCATCATAACGAAATTAAAATTGATATAAATCCATCATATAATAAATGTTTGCTTTTTGGGTTTATAAGGGCTCTTTCACACGGTCCGCTCCGTAGGCGGATCCGTGTTTGCTCAGCGGGGATCGATCCGCGATCCCCGCTGAGCCGGCGGGTGACAGCTCCGTCTCCGCTTGCAGAGCGGAGAGGGAGGTGTCTCAGCACCCGCTGCCCTCTATGGGGGATCGGATGAGAGCGGACCGCTTGTCCGCTCTCATCAGATCCGATCCGATTACTGAACGGATGGAAAAATAGAGTTTCCATCCGTCCAGATTTCACGCACAGGATCGGATGCGGATGGCAGCGGGTGTCAGCGGAGGTGTCTACGCTGACACCCGCTGCCCCATAGAGCTGCATGGAGGATCCGATCAGATCCGCCTAAAAAACTGACAGGCGGATCTGATCGGATCGCCCGTGTGAAAGAGCCCTTACTGCGTTAATGTCATGCTAATTGGCAAATATAATGTCCTCTGTGTAGATCCTGGACTCGGAGTTTCTGGGTTTACTAATCTGCCCAGGAAGAATATTGTCTGTGTTGGAGGATGAATAAGAAACATTGAGAATAAAGGGGCCAAGCTGGGAACTGTGTTGGGAAACCTCCACGGAGGTATAGAAATCTATTAGGTGATTATTCACACAAGCTTTTCCTCTTAAGGGAAATTACATTCCTGGATAGCGTAATTTTGTTCAGATATTCCTATTGTCTGAATGTTAATCAGTCTATGAATTGACATAAGAATCTTCAATGTCTTCACAGGCTCGGCAAGTCCTAGACATGTTTCCACAAGTACCATATCATCTGGTTTTGCAGGATTTGCAGATCACTCGCTCAGTGGAGATAACAACGGATAATATTTTAGAAGGACGGATCCAAGTGCCTTTTCCTACACAGGTCAGTGTCTTGGCTGGAGGTGAACATTGTTTTCCAGCAGATACTGTATTAGAACTAACATTGTCACAGAGTAATCTTGTAAGTACTTTTCCCAGCTCTTCTAAGAAGTGTTCTTGTATTACAGAGGCCAGATGACCCTAGACCAGCTGCTGACAGCTCTCCAGATGCAAATGAGCAGGAAGATGACAGCAGTTCAGTGCAGGTTAGTATGCAATGCTTGTACTGAGCCTGTCTTTACATACTTGTATATACCTTCACCGACCACTTTATTAGGTACACCTTGCTAGTACTGGGTTGGACCCCCTTTTGCCTTCAGAACTGCCTTAATTCTTCGTGGCATAGATTCAACAAGGTGTTGGAAACATTCCTCAGAGAATTTGGTCCATAGCATCACGCAGTTGCTGCAGATTTGTCGGCTGCACATCCATGATGTGAATCTCCCGTTTCACCACATCCCAAAGGTGCTCTTTTGGATTGAGATCTGGTGACTGTCATGTTTAAGAAACCAGTGGTGAGATGATTTGAGCGTTGTGACATGGTGCATTGTCCTGCTGGAAGGAGCCATCAGAAGATGGGTACACTGTAGTCATAAAGGTATGGACATGGTCAGCAACAATACTCATTTAAACGATGCTCAATTGGTACTAAGGGACCCAAAGTGTGCCAAAAAAAATAACCCCCACACTATTACACCACCACCAGCCTGAACCAGTGATACAAGACAGGATGGATCCATGCTTTCAGGTTGTTTACAGCAAATTCTGACCATACCATCTGAATGTCGCAGCTGAAATTGAGACTCATTAGACCAGATGTTTTTTCAATCGTATATTGTCCAATTTTGGTGAGCCTGTGCGAATTGTAGCCTCAGTTTCCTGTTCTTAGCTGACATGAGTGGCACCCGCTGTGGTCTTCTGCTGTTGTAGCCCATCTGCTTTAAGGTTCGATGTGTTGTGCATTCAAAGATGCTATTCTGCATACCTTGGTTGTTACTGTTGCCTTTCTATTATCTTGAACAGTCAGCCCATTCTCATCTGACATCAACAAGGCATTTTCATCCACGCAACTGCCGGTCATTGGATATTTTCTCTTTTTTAGACCATTCTCTGTAAACTCGAGAGATGGTTGTGCGTGAAAATCCCAGTTCATCAGCAGTTTTTGAAATACTCCGACCAGCCCATCTGGCACCAACAACCATGCCACAGTCAAAGTCACTTAAATCCCCTTTCTTACCCATTCTGATGCTCAGTTTGTACTTCAGCAAGTCATCTTCACCACGTCTAGATGCCTAAATGCATTGAGTTGCTGCCATGTGATTGGCTGATAAGCAATTTGGGTTACCAAGCAATTAAACAGGTGTACTTAATAAAGTGGCCAGTGAGTGTATTGTTGGTGGTTACTCTAGTGGTTCCTACAGGGTTTCCTTTTATAGTTATTTTATTCTCATGATTTTTGTAGCTACTTGCAAGTTTGCTTAACCACTTGCTGACCAGCCGTCGTGGTTTGACTGCGGCAGATCGGCTCTATTGTGCAAAACAATGTACCTGTATGTCGCTTTGTGTATTAGACAGTGGGGGGGGGTGCGTGCACGAATCGCCGGAAGTGTGGGTCCGGCGGATGCAATGTCTGCCGGCCACCCGCGATCACTCTCCATTGAGACAGAATGTAAGCGTAAATGTAAACAAGGCAGACCGCCGTTCTGTCACAGGTGAGCACAGGGTAGGAACACAGGTCTTTGTGTTCATCTAGTGAGTCCATCCCCCACACAGTTAGCACCCCCTAGCACCTAACATCACACCTAACACCACACCTAACCCTTTGATCCCCCTGGTGTTAACCCCTTCCCTGCCAGTGTCATTATTACAGTAACAGTGCATATTTTTAGCACTGATTACTGTAGTAATGTCACTGGTCCCCTTAGAAGTGTCAGTCAGGTGTCAGATCTGTCCGCCGCAATGTCGCAGTCCCGCTAAAAATCGTTGATCGTTGCCTTTACTAGTAAAAACAAATAAATAAATAAAAATGATATAAATCTTTCCCCTATTTTGTAGATGCGATACCTTTTGTGCAGACCAATATAGACTTATTGGGATTTTTTTTACCAAAAAATATGTAGCGGAATACATATTGGCCTAAAGTAATGAAACATTTGCTTTTTTAAATTTTATTTTTTCATTGGGAATGTTTTTTAGGAAGGAAGTAAAAAAAATATTTTTTTCTCTTTCTCTCTTTTTTGGTTTTTATAGCGCAAAACATAACAAATCGCAGAGGTGATCAAATAGCACCAAAAGAAAAAGAGGGGGGGAGGCGCCACTAAGTGCAGTATTACAATGGATTGGTTTATTTCAAGCAGTTAAAAACACTTACAAAAGTGTGAATTTCATAGGCTCATCTGAAGATGTGGGGTCTGGCTGTTCCACTGAGTTCCTGGGGACTGTCACCCCTAACGCCACTGGAGATGGAAGGCTGGCTCTCCTGTGTCGTGCTTTTGCGTTGGGCCAGCATGGGACGCGGAAGTAACGTCACCGGTGCGGAGCGGGGAGTCCAGAGCACTCAATCCGTGGAAACAGGAAAGGGTATGCGCTTGGAGCTGATGGCTCCCCAGGAACTCGGTGGAACAGCCAGACCACACATCTTCAGATGAGCCTATGAATTTCACACTTTTTTGTAAGTGGAGGATTTGGCTGCTCAAAGACCAGGCCCTATTTTGCAATTCGGCACTGCGTGAATTTAACGGACAATTGCGCGGTCGTGCGACGCTGTGCCCCACAAACAGAGCTTTCTTTTGGTGGTATTTGATCACCTGTGCAATTTTTTTTTTTTTTTTGCGCTATAAACAAGAAAAGACCATTTAGAAAAAATAACAATATTTTTCAAGTTTTTTTTTTATATTTTTATATGAAATTCTCAAAAAAAATGTAAAAATCAAAATTTTTTTAACATTTTAGGGCACTTTGTTTTCTGCTACATATTTTTTATTAAAAAAATGCAATAAGCGTATTTTGATTGGTTTGCGCAAAAGTTATTGCATTTTACTAACTACGGGAAAGATTTGTTATTGATTTTTTTTTTTTTAACTAGTAATGGCGGCGATCTGCGTTTTTTTTTTTTTTTGTGCGGACTGCGACGACATGGCGGACAGATCGGACCCCTAACTGACATTTTTGACACTTTTGGGGGTACCAGTGACATTACTACAGTAATCAGTGCTATAAGTATGCACTGTTACTGTACAGATTACACTGGCAGGGAAGAGGTTAACTTTATTGGTGATCAAAGGGTTAAGTGTGTCCCTAGGGGCGTGATTCTAACTGTTAGGGGCGTAGCTAGTGAAGTAATCACAGAGACATACGATCCTACATAGCAGGATCACATAGCCTCTGTCATTACTTCAGGGAGAATGACAGACGGCTGTGTTTACATCAGCCGTCTGTCTTTCTCCCTCTCCTGTGTCAATTTTATTTGGGTACAAAGAAAAAAAATTAAAGACTTTTGCCGATTTTCAGACAGAACTGTAATATATTATGTATGACAGACTCTCTTGTCATAGGCAGGTGGCTTGATAAAAAGCTCCCTGCGCCTGCTGTCACTTATGCTGGTCATACATAAACAATGTCTTCCTTCAAAAAAATTTTCATTTTAAGAACATTTGTTTGATTTTCTAATCGTTATGTGGTCAAATCAATGTTTGTTTTCAACCGCAGTGATGGGAAAAATTCTTGGTCAAAGGAATTTCAGTGTATGTGGTTTTCGTTCAGGAATTGCATACATTTTAAAGCTGAATATTAAAAGAAAGTGAAATTTTCAAATGAAATTCTTTCATTCGGCGAATGTATAAAGAGTTTTCTTATGAATACTCTCTTCTGAAAATCGAAAAAAGCATAGATGTGAATGTGTCCCATTAGAAACCATGTTAAATGAACGGTAGTGCATTTCTGCAAAAAGCACCAAAAAAGGCATAGGTGTGAACCAGGCCTAAGACGTTTAGTAGCAGCAACATACTTTTTTTTTTTTTTGTACCACCTGTCATAATGGGGTTACAAAACTAAAATTAGCCCTTTATAGTACAAAAAGAGCAGATAATCGCTACTATAGGGGGTTCATTTATATTGTGAAACAGTGAAAGTAACAATATATATTACTTATATCATATATATAATACAGCAAGAAGTAGGATATATGGGCATTTTAACTAGGAGTCAAACATGTAGTGTTGAAGGAAGATTTACATCTTTTATACTAAAGTAATAATAAAAGCTGAGACTTTTTTTTTTCCCATGGATATGATCATTTAAAATAAAACGCACAATACTGATAAAAGTTTACTTTAAATGTTTTTGTAATGACTTATATCACCTCCAGTCTATCAGCCTCCACCTTCTCTGGGTTCAGATGCTGATCTTCCCTGCACACAGTCTTTAAAGTGAATTTTTTTTTTTTAAACCACAAACATGTCATACTTACCTGCTCTGTGTAATGGTTTTGCACAGAGCAGCCCTAATTCTCTTCTTCTGGGGTCCCCTAGCGAAGCTTCTGGCTCCTCCTGCCTTCAGAGTGCCCCAATAGCAAGCTGCAAAGTATAGTATAGAGCAGTGGTCCTCAACTCTGGTCCTCTGGGCCTACTAACAGGCCAGGTTTGCAAGATAACTAAATTACATCACAGGTGATCTCATTTGCTGCTCAGTGATTGCAGTATTCTAGTCTGCATCTCCCCAAGGTAATACTTCAAATCTGGCTTGTTAGTGGGCCCCGAAGACTGGTCTTGAGGACCACTGGTATAGAGTGCCCCTATAGCAAGGTAAAAAAAACTTCCACGTTTAGAACTACACACTTCCTGCTCAGGACTACATGGCCCATGAGGCATTGCTCCTCTCACATTCACAAGTTCTCAGGCACTTACAGCTCAGTACACCATCCATACATGCCAGTATGTGTGCTGCACTTCTGACATGTATGGATGATGTGCTGAGGTGTATGTGTGCTGCACTGTATTTCCTGATATGTAAACAAATAATGCATTCTGTATGCAGGCCAACTAATCGGCTAACCAACTAATCGATTATGAAAATAGTTGACAACAATTTTCATAATCGATTCGTTGTTTCAGCCCGATGGTCCAAATTTTACTGCAAGGTCCCAGCTGCTGCCCACAAAACACTGTACTGTACAGGGGAGAAAAAAAAAATCCTGTGAGTAAGGTAGGAAATGTTCATGATTTTATCCTCAAGTTTTTTGTTTCATTTCTTTAATGCTTTGTTTTGACAGCAGGGGTTGGAGCCAGCCTCATAAGCAGACCTTGCATTTTAGTAGTTAAACTTTGTTAGTTTAATTTGTGTTCTAATTTTAAAAACAACATTGATCTTATCATATCTCTTCTCAGACTGAGCGAGTTCCTTTGAACCTTTCACCAAGTATGGAAGAGTTTGAAGATTTCAGTGAGGTGGACAGCCAGCCCATAGAGGCAGAAGATTTTGAGGCCAGAGGCAGCAGATTTTCCAAGTCTGCAGAGGAAAGGCAACGAATGTTGGTACAGAGAAAAGAAGATATGATGCAACTGGCAAGAAGGTAAACAGAACAGGAACAATGTAAGGCTACAGACACATCTGTGCGCAGTGACTTGTTGCGATTTGCGTTGTGTGTTTTTGGCACGACAGCCAACTGGCTTGAATGGGCTGTCTGTCTTGCGGAAAATGCACCAGTTTTGGCACTTAGTCAAGCGCGTTTGGCAACATGAGGTTTTGCGCACATTTTGTTGCACACAGTCTTTATTGAAGATTCCAGGGCGTGGAAAAGATTTGTAAATGTATCTAAAACCAAAAACAAACATTTTTTATATTGCATCTTACCAGTCCTGTGATGTGATGGCTGTACTAGTTTTTACTTTTTCTTTTGATTTTACCTGGTTATCCTGCAAAAAAAAACATACCTTTTGTGGTAGAGCTGTACCGAATGGAAATTTTGGTACAGAAACCGAAAATTCAGGATGCACTTGGCGGAAAGGGAAAATGACGGTTTTTAAAAAATATATATATTTTTATATATAATTGTATTATATTCGACTTTTTAGTTTAATATCATGAATTTAGACGAATATGAATTTATTGTCGGCCATTATCGGCACCCTTAGCGCAAGAAAAGCTCAAGAAAAATGCATCCCTTTAAATTCTATGTATATCTCCACACTGGTCCATGGCGCTTCTGTTGTGGTGTTAAAAATCCTGCTTGCTGCATTTTTGGTCAGTTAGAAAAACCGCATAAAAAAACGCACCTCCCCATTGAAACCGCAGCAAGAGCGCATCAATAACGAACCCATGTTACGTGTTTTAATGCAGTTTGAGTCACATAACCTATGAAAAACACACCATAAGCACTGTAAAATAGTAGTAAAATCACGGCAAAATCCCGTGTTTTCAGTGCCAATATCACCACCTTTTTCTCTATCTGCAAAAATGCAGAAATTCAATTTTCAGCAGCCGAAATTACGGTGCATCTCTACTTTGTGGCTACACTTGATTTTTTTTCTCCACTGGATTTAAGGAGGGAGTCGCCAGCTGAAAATGTTCTTAGCTTGAAAGTAAAAATGAATGCAGCCAACTCCTATTTGGACCGGTAAGCTGCAATATTTTACATTCTTGTTTTTAGGTTTAAATGACTAGGCAGAAAGCTCTGCTACATGAAAGAAAGGAAAGGAGGCGCAACCACCTAGTGCATTACCCGTGGTACTGTATAAAATTTTTGATAAAAAATGCCAAATGCATACTCACAAACATGCAGAAATAAAATCGTGTTACACCAGCTCTGAAGAAAAAGGGGGCTTGACTCCCGAAACGCGTTAGCGGTCGCATCTTAACCACTTAAGCCCCGGAAGATTTTACCCCCATTCCGACCAGGGGGTATTTTGCGATTCGGCACTGCGTGACTTTAACGGAGAATTGCGCGGTCGTGCGACGCTGTACCTAAACGAATTTCGCGTCCTTTTTTTCCCACAAACAGAGCTTTCTTTTGGCGGTATTTGATCACCTGTGCGATTTTTTGATCACGCGCTATAAACAAAAAAAGAGCGTCCATTTTGCAAAAATAGCAATATTTTTCCCTTTTTTTTTATATGAAATTCCCCCCAAAAAAAATGTAAAAATCAAAATTTTTTAAAATTTTCGGCCAATTTGTTTTATGCTACCTATGTTTGGTAAAAAAAATCGCAAAAAGCGTATTTTGATTGGTTTGCGCAAAAGTTATTGCGTTTACTAACTAAGGGAAAGATTTTTGTCATTTTTGTTGTTTTTTTTTTTAACGCGTAATGGCGGCGATCTGCGATTTTTTTTGCGGTACTGCGACATTGCGGCGGACAGATCGGACCCTTGACTGACATTTTTGACACTTTTGGGGTTACCAGTGACATTTCTACAGTAATCAGTGCTATACATATGCACTGTTACTGTAAAAATACACTGGTAGTGAAGGGGTTAACTTTATTTGAGAGGGAGGGGCTGTGTGTGTCCCTAGGGGCGTGATTCTAACTGTGATTGGCTGGGGCTTCAGCTGTATGCAGAGTGATCAACGGATCTACATAGTAGATCCAGATGATCAGCTCTCATACAGCGAGGAGAATGACAGGCAGCTTGTTTACACAAGCTGCCTGACTTTCTCCCTCTCCCCCGCCGATCGCAGAGTGGCCGGCGGACATCGGGTCCGCCGGTCACACGCGCGGGGGGGTCCGTGACCACTCGGGAGCGGGAGCGCGCCTCCGGGGGCGCGCGCTCGCTCCCTAGACCCTCACAAGCTAGTGACGTAGCCCTACGTCACTTTGCCTGTGAGGGGCTGACCGCCGACGTAGATAGTCGTGCGGCGGTCGGCAAGTGGTTAAGGGACATGTTCCAGCACACGTGTGATTGGAATTTGTAACACGATTTTATTTCTGCATGTTTGTGAGTATGCATTTGGCATTTTTTATCAAAAATTTTATACAGTACCACAGGTAATGCACTAGGTGGTTGCGCCTCCTTTCCTTTCTTTCATGTACCAGATTTGGAGTTCCCTGCCTGAGGAGAGCAGCACGCCAGTCTTCCCCTTTGAAGTGAGCGCTTGGTTGAAATATTTGTTTGGAGAAAGCTCTGCTGTTACAGAACACAGAACAGTGCCATCTAGTGGAAGATTATGTATTTAAATGTGTGCAGTGCAGCTCATTAAAGCAGAACTAAATCCCTCCTATCCCTTACAGCCAAGAATCCTACCAATTTAGCCTTTGTTTGATCTGCAGATTCCATGGTGCTGCACATATCAGTTATGACATCAACTATTTGATGGCTTGAAAGTTCGGCTAAGAGCAAAGCAACTATGACCGTGTTCATTCACATAATGAATTTTGATCCCTCTATGGCCAGTTTAGGGGAAGAGTATCAAGCATCTAACTCATGGTTACTGGATTTAAACATAATGATTGTTTTTCATGGCCAGATCACTGTAAACTGGTTTTCTCTTACGTCCTCCGACAGTCGCCGCCTCTTCATATTCGTCACATATGGGGTATTAGACTTTGCTCCGAAGGAGTAGCTAGGCAACAGAATATGTTAACAATAAAGCTTTAACATATCCCACCCTCAAGGGGTGGTCCCCTCAGTCAATACCCTCTTACTTCCTGCAACCATATCTCAGTTTTAATGTCTAGCTTGTCAGGAGTGGCTGGCTCTCTCTGTGCTGGGACTTTTTGTCCCAGACTCTTTCTTCTTTTTGATATTTTGTTTGAGTTTTCTCTCTACCTTTACTTAGCTGTTATTTTTGTCAGCATTAGTTAGTTCTTCGGACGAAGAGGATCATGCGGACTGGGTCTCGGGCTGATCCCCCTGGTCGCAGGTCGTGGGTCAGTGGCTTCCCAGTCTGCCATCGAGCGTTCAGCCAGGTAACGCTCCTGGCACGGTGAACGACCCATCCCTGTTCGGTGCAGGGATGATTGGTGAGGTGGCTACCTCACCGGACGCTGTGCGGTTTCTGAACCGCCATTGTGTGCGTCTTGAATTGCGACTCTCCCTGCCTCATGTGCAGCGGCTTGTTCGCCTGTGCGGGTTCCCCACGCCATGTGAGGTAAGTGTATCTATGTGGGGACCTGTCTGTCTGGGGGGGGTCTCAGTCTGGGACTGTGTAACCTGCCTTTAATCACACTGCTTGTCTCCCTATGTCTCGGCTGCATGCTGTGGGCTGCAAGGGGGGGGGGAGCTGTATGACACTGAGTATGTCAGGCTGGGCAGTGTGAGGAGCTGTGTGCTGTGGGGCATGTTTTTAATGGCATGTTGGGGCATATACAGCGATCGCTGCGGCGATCTAACATGTATCCATATTATGGGATAATATTGTGTGTGATTTTATGCACTGTGGAGCGGCGATTTCGGCGCCAAACGGCGCCATTTTACCGGCGCCCGCTCCGGCCGCATGGTTTACATGCACGGCGGCCATTTTCTTGTAGCCTCCATAGGCTTACATAGAGCGCCCTGGCAGCATCACTTCCTCTCTCCTGGAAGCACCGATCGAGGCAGCAGCAGCAGCGGAGTCTCCTCAGGTTTTATCCTTCTATTCCTGTGTTCCATTGCCTGTATTCAGTCTGTATATTCCCTGTGGGGGTCTCATTGTGCCTGAGTGTGGTGCGGTGGGCTGCGCTTGCCGCGCTTGCTGTAAGGGGGCAGTTAACCCTTGGTTGTCTGGCATACAGGGGCAATGGATTCTCAGGAGGGCAAGTTTCCCACAGTATTGGTGGAAAGCCAGGGGACCGCTGTTTCCCCCCCAGGGGGGGATTTGGCCACTATTGTGGCTGGCCTTGCTGCACAGGTGCAAATGCTGGTGGCTGCTCAATCTACTAAACGGCCCAGAGTTGCTCTGTCCTCTGATTCTGAGGGTGAAGGTGATGGGGCTGTTCTGGCGGGGACCCCCCTATCGGGGTCCCGCTCCTCTCTTGATCTAGTGGGGTCTGAGGTAGAGGCTGAAGTTGAGGGGGTTGATAATTCTCCCCCTGGCTCGCCTGAAGAGCTTGCAATCATGGATGAGTTGATTGCTTCCATTAAGCAGACGCTACGTTTGCAGGACGAGGTGTGTCCCCCAGCTGCCTTGGCGGCTTATGGGACGCAGAGAAAACGCAGGACGCCGCAGGTTTTTCCCTGCAATGCTGATTTTCAGCGCGCTGTTAAGGACCAATGGCGCGATTTGCGCAAGCCTTTTGCGGTACCAAGTAAATTTAAGCTGCGTTATCCTTTCTCGCCTGCCACTGATGTACGGTGGTGTGTGCCTCCGCCAGTGGATCATGCTATTGCGGTTTTGAACAAAGCCACTGCGATCCCTGCAGAGGGATCCCCTGTTTTCCGTGATGCCACGGATAGGAGACTGGAGTCTCTTGCCCGTCATACTTATTCTGTTACGGGTTCTATGCTTAAGGCTCTGTTTGCTTCTCTCATGGCGGCCCAGGCGATCGCAAGTTGGACGCAGATGCTTAGGCGCGTCCTAGTGGCCGATTCGGCCTCGGCGGCGACCCTGGATATGGTGGATCAGATCCACCAGGGTGTCATGTATCTGTGTGATGCGGACCTGGACCTGATTCCGTTGGCCGCGCGTGTGCACAGCGTGGCGGTGTTGTCTCGCCGCCTGGTTTGGTTGAAATGTTGGTCGGTGGACCAATCTTCACGTAAAACCTTAGCCAATCTGCCTTATGATGGGTCTCGCCTTTTTGGGGAGTCCCTGGATGTGTTGATTAAGGGGATTACCGGGGGTAAGAGCACTCTCTTGCCCCATTTCCCCAAGGCTAAGGGGGCTTCTGGGAAGAAGCATGCTCATTTTCGGCCCCCTCAGGGGTCCTTTCGTGCCTTTCGGCCGCACTACAAGGGCAAACCGTTCAAGGGCCAGGGCTCTCAGAAGAAACCCTGGTCTGGGAAACAGAAGTCCGGCCAATCCGGACCTGCGGCCCATAACAGTTCGGCCTGAAGGGGCGCCCTCACCCAGTTTTGGGGTGGGGGGACGCTTGCTCGGTTTTCTTCAGCCCTGGTTGGCCCGTGTGCGGGACAGATGGGTTCTGGAAATCGTTCGATCTGGTTACAAGATCGAGTTTCTCTCTCGGCCAGAGAGCAGATTTTTTCCCTCAAATCTACAACTGTCTCCAGAGCGCCTGCGGGATCTGCACCTGGCGGTGCGGGACCTGAGGGCTCAGGGAGTGGTGGTTCCGGTGCCTCATCGGGACAGATTTCGGGGGTTTTATTCCAATCTGTTCACCGTGCCCAGAAAGGAGGGCAAGGTTCGTCCAATTCTGGACTTGAAAGCTCTGAACCGCTCTGTGCGGGTTCGCAAGTTCCGCATGGAATCCCTGCGCTCGG
This sequence comes from Pelophylax lessonae, assembly GCF_965119305.1. Taxonomy (NCBI): domain Eukaryota; kingdom Metazoa; phylum Chordata; class Amphibia; order Anura; family Ranidae; genus Pelophylax; species Pelophylax lessonae. The sequence continues at coordinate 182,715,268 of NC_138777.1, read as the reverse complement.
TGGTGGCTGCCCTGGTTCCGGGGGAATTCATGGCCTCCATCGATTTGAAGGATGCGTATCTTCACATCCCCATATTCGAGGGTCATCAGAGATACCTTCGATTTGCCATTGCGGAGGATCACTACCAGTTCGTGGCGTTGCCCTTTGGGCTCGCCTCGGCTCCGCGGGTCTTCACCAAGGTGCTTGCACCGGTTCTGGCATTATTGAGAGCCCAGGGCATTTCTGTCCTGGGGTATCTGGACGACATTCTGATTCGGTCTGCGACCAGTCAGGGTCTGGAGAAGGACCTGTCTGTCACGATGCAAACTCTGCAGGAGTTCGGTTGGACGATAAATGTTCCAAAGTCGACACTGAGTCCGTCGGTTCGTCTTCCCTATCTGGGAATGATACTGGACTCGGTGCAGGCGAAGGTCTTCCTGCCGGAAGACAAACTCAGGACTCTTCAGGAGGAAGTCAGGTCCCTCAGGGACGTTCCGAACTCGTCTCTGCGGACGTGTATGAGATGTCTGGGATTGATGGTCTCGGCTTTCGAGGCGATTCCTTTCGCGCAGTTTCACACGCGGGGTCTCCAGGCGGAGATCTTGTCCAAGTGGGACGGGCGACCTCAATCTCTGGATCTTCAGATCTCGTTGAGTCATCGCACCAGGGAAAACCTTCTGTGGTGGCTCCAGTCCCCGTTGGTGTCCGGGGGCAAGTCGTTTCGTCCGATCTCGTGGACGATAATCACCACGGATGCCAGCCTGTCGGGCTGGGGTGGTGTTCTGGGCGTTCTGTCCGCCCAGGGGTCCTGGTCGGAGGGGGAGTCTTCCCTCCCGATCAACATTCTGGAATTGCGTGCGATAAGGCTCTGTCTTCGTCGCTGGACGGACCGGCTGCAGGGCTGCCCGGTTCGGGTGCAGACGGACAATGCCACGGCGGTGGCCTACATCAACCACCAAGGGGGCACCAGGAGTGCCCGAGCGGCTCGAGAAGTGGCCGACATTCTGTCTTGGGCCGAGACTCATGTCCCGGCGATAACGGCGGTTCACATTCCGGGAGTGGAGAACTGGCAGGCGGACTATCTGAGTCGCCAGACCCTGGATCAGGGGGAATGGTCTCTCCACCCGGCTGTCTTCCAGATGTTGTGCGCGAAGTGGGGTCTTCCAGATGTGGACCTGTTCGCGTCTCGCCTCAACTACAAGGTGAAGAGGTTCGTGGCAAGGACGCGCGACCCTCGGGCAGACGCGTCGGACGCGTTAGTGGCCCCGTGGCATCAGTACAGGCTGATGTACGCGTTTCCACCGATTCAGTTGCTGTCCCGGTTCCTTCGCAGGTTACACTCGGAACGCAGCACGGTGATTCTTGTGGCACCGGACTGGCCTCGCCGGTCCTGGTACGCAGACCTCGTGATTCTGGCGGTCGACGCCCCCTGGCGTCTGCCTCTTCGGGACGATCTACTGTCTCAAGGACCGATTTACCATCCTGCTTTACAGTCGCTGGCTTTGACGGCCTGGCTGTTGAGACCGAGGTCCTGAAGGAGAAGGGTCTCTCTCCAGAGGTTGTTCATACCTTGATCAACGCGAGGAAGTCTTCCTCGGGAAAGGTTTATTACCGTACTTGGAAGGCCTATTTTGCCTGGTGTGAGTCCAGGGGGTTTTCACCCCGCACGTACTCGGTTTCCCGTGTGCTGTCTTTCCTTCAGACGGGTGTCGATCAGCGTTTGGCGCTGGCTACGATAAAGGGTCAGGTGTCTGCGCTGGCCGTTCTGTTTCAACGTCCCGTGGCTTCCAACTCCTTGGTTGGCACTTTTATTCAGGGTGTGCGGCATCTGGTTCCTCCTAGGAGGGATCCCTTGCCCCCTTGGGACTTGAATCTAGTCCTGTCTGTGTTACAACGTGCTCCTTTTGAACAGATCAGGGAGATCTCGTTGTCTATGTTGTCCAAAAAGGTCGCCTTTTTGGTGGCGATCACTTCGGCTCGCAGAGTGTCGGAACTGGCGGCTTTGTCCTGCAAGTCTCCGTACCTGGTTGTTCATTTGGATAAGGTGGTCTTGCGACCTAATCCTTCTTTTCTGCCGAAACGAGTTTCGGAATTCCATCTTAACGAGGATATTGTTTTGCCTTCGTTGTGCACGAAGCCTAAACATCCAAAGGAGGTGAGATTGCATTCTCTGGATGTTGTTCGGGCGATTAGGGTTTACCTTAAATCGACTGAGTCTTTTCGAAAGACGGACTCCTTGTTTGTTCTTCCAGAGGGTCCTCGGAAGGGCATGGCGGCTTCCGCCTCTACCATTGCCAAATGGATCAGGCAGACCATTGAACAGGTCTATGCCTTGCAGGGGAAGGTTCCCCCTGTGCCTGTGAAGGCGCACTCTACTAGATCTCTGAGTACGTCTTGGGCCTGTCGTCATGGGGCTTCTGTAGCCCAGGTGTGTAAGGCGGCGACTTGGTCGACCGTACACACTTTCACAAAATTCTACAAAGTAGATGTTCAGGCATCGGCGGATGCGTCCTTTGGCCGCAAGGTTCTTAGTGCGGCTGTTCCCTAGGGTCCCTTGTTGGGGACTCCTGGCTGTTGGGATAAGTTTTGTATCCCCTGGTTTTTTGTCTTTTCCTGGGTTGTTGCTCCTGTTGAGCACTTATTTTTGCTGTTGCCCAGCTGGTTTCCTTCCTTTGGTAAGGTTCCTTTCTTTGATGTGGAGACTGCGTTGCCTTTCGGCGCGGATGCGTTTCCCACCCCTCATGTTTGCACTGCTTTGGGACGTCCCCATATGTGACGAATATGAAGAGGCGGCGACTGTCGGAGGACGTAAGAGAAAACGGAATTTTTGTAAAATCTTACCTGTAAAATTCCTTTCTCTGAGTCCTCCGACAGTCGCCGCCCCCGCCCCTCTTTTGGGGTTTGAATGTATACTCTACTGCTATTCCACTAAAACTGAGATATGGTTGCAGGAAGTAGGAGGGTATTGACTGAGGGGACCACCCCTTGAGGGTGGGATATGTTAAAGCTTTATTGTTAACATATTCTGTTGCCTAGCTACTCCTTCGGAGCAAAGTCTAATACCCCATATGTGACGAATATGAAGAGGCGGCGACTGTCGGAGGACTCAGAGAAAGGAATTTTACAGGTAAGATTTTACAAAAATTCCGTTATTTTTTACTGTAAAAATAAAAAAAGGAAGCACACCAGAATAGCACAACAAACAACCTGATATTACGGCTGTTGTAGGGTGGGTTACAAAGACCTAAAGGTACAGATTCCACTGCTTGATGCAGACCCCATAGCTTTGCACTCCCAAGGGTGGTGACCCCACATGTCACAAAGCAATATCCCCTTGTGTCACCAGCATGTCTCAGGGCTCTGCGCCATCCTCCAAGTGGCAGTTGTGGAAGTGGCTTTCAGGTCCTTTAAATCCAAATTGATACCACCCTTTTGGTAAATGGATCATTTGCAGCAGGGTGTTTTCATTCTTTTCAGAAAATGGTTTGTACCTTGTTGGTCTGTTTCTTTTTTGCTATGTACCATACTATGGTTTAACGGCTAGGTCACCCTATATATGGTGGCTGGTGTTTTTTCAAAATGGGTCACAGAAGGGTACATAGAAAACAATTGTTTTTTTTTTCTATATGCTCTGTTCACACCATAATGCTGGTTTGATGTGCAGGGCGGAAAAATGCATGCATACAGCATTTTCCTGCAGCGTAGTGGAAGGCACTGCTTGTTATCATGCTGCTGTGTGAAGACAAGAAGTGTCACTTTGTGCACTTCAAATAAGGATTAAAAGAAAAGCAAACTGTGTACTATGCATAAATGTTAATCACACTGCCAACCCCCCCCCCCCCCCCTCCCCATCACAGTACAGGGAAAACTGATTGCTGCCTGCACTTTAACACAGTGTGTGCTGGCAGTGCAGTGAGGTTGCAGTCAGGCCCCATGTTTTGAATTTCCTATAAAAATTCCAGTTTTAGTTATTCATTCATTTGAGCTTTTGTAAAAGGAATTCTAAATTTCTAAAAGCTTGTTCTAACATGCACATAAATCCCTGTTTGTATGTTTGTAAAACTGAGCACTTTACTGTTTTAACACCTTTTCCGTTCCGTTTTTTCATGTTGCATTTTGTAAGCTGTTATTCACATTGGGATTTGGGACGATGCACTTTGCAAAGGCTGTTGCACCCATTTTCCTCAGAGCTTAGTGAATGTGGTGAAGTTCTGCTGATTTCCATCATCCAATCTTGTGCATGCAAAAATGCTCTATTTTTTCCACATTTACTAAGCCCTGCAAAGTGCACAGTCTGTTTTTCTTTAGTAAAGCAATCCAACCATCTCCCTACCTTTCCATTATTTGATATGGGTTAGCATATAGGAGACCAGGTAGTTAGCCTTTACTGCAGACATTAGACCCAGTACTGGCTTTCCCCTTTTATGTCATTGTTAAATACTGGTAAAGCAGGAGACAATAGAGAGCTCATCAAATGCATATGATAGAAGTAATCCGGAAAGGCTATTGTAGCATAAGGAAATTGGATTTGAGCTGCAAGGGATTATCTGATGCTTATGCTTCTTTCCCTACAGGAGATATCTGAATAGAACTCCAGAAGATGAAGGCACCCTTATGTTTTCAGAACAAACCCCCTTCATTGAGGGTATTTCTTCGGACTCTGTAAACATCCGCCGGCGTACACTGGCAGCTGCTGCCGAGCGCAGAATTCAGTTGCAGCGTCCCCCTCAATAACGACTAGATTGCACATGTCGTCTGACCTTCGTATTTGTGCACGAGGTGCACGCACAGACTCGTACTGATCCAGCACCTTGCTTATGAGCTGTTCCAGCTCGACAGACGCTGGTCTGCTTTTGTAATTTTCTTTTTCTGGAAGCCTTTTGTGTTTAGAATGATCAGGACTGCTTCTGGGCTCTGGTGCACTAATGTGCATTCGATGCTGTCTCTTTCACTTGAAAACTAATGACCATTTCATAGCCTCAGAGGATTGCGGTCAACCCGTCCATATTTAGATGGAGGATGATGCCTCTGGAGACTTTATATATATATCCAGATAACACACCTAGAAAGACCCAGATCCTTGTATTTTTACATATTTACTGAGCAGAGACTAATATTTTACCAGTGTTTCTAACCAAGGACTATGTTCTCTTTATGGGTGTCCCATATCAATGCCATTTGTTTACGATACTTGCAAATGCTAAATGTTTAACCCTAGGGTGTCACATACCACAATCTCCGAAAACAAAGCCTTACCTGCCCGTTCCATCCTCGCCAGGGTAGACGGAGTTCCAGACTTGTCAGAAAATGTTCTGCGTGCATTTGTTCTGTTTACCAGTGTTTTAGTATTTTTGTATTTTACGAAAACATTTAAAGGACCAATAAACCTAAAATATGTTATTTTATCAGAGCTACCAAAAATAGTCACTAAGGTAAAGGTTTTACACCTGTTCAGAACTTCCCACTGCTTTAAAGAGAAGTTTGTTGTATACTCGGTGAGTACTCATTTTGAATTGTAGAGTTAAATTAGAAGTAACTTTTACATTTTCTTCCTGTGCCATATATTCTTAAACCAATATAGATTTGTAGTGTCCCCGCTGGTGGCTTTGTCAGTGTGATGAGCATCCCTGCTGAGTGGCTGTTAAGAGATCAGTCAGGACCAGTTCACACCAGAATCGCACAGGAATGCAGACCGTGTTCCTGTTCATTCTCCTCCAGTGTGTTTTTGCAGTCCATATATTTGAATGGGTTGCAACTCGCACCGGAACGCACAAATAGTAGTGCCTGCCCCACTGTTGAAAAAACACGCCACACCAAATTACATGGTACTGCAACCGCATGCTATCTGGTGCCTGCAAATGAACTGCGTTTTGAGATCTGTGTTTTTGGGCTGTCGTTAATCATGTATTGGCACCCAGAGCAGATTGCAAAGTTTTGCACATGGTGCAGGAGATGTGCAAGGAATGCGTCTTTTCCGTTCAATGTTCTGGTGTGCACTGGCCCTTAATGAATATGCCACCTAGACACCTTAGGTTGTTGAAAGTCCATTGACAGCACTGTCAGAGTAATGAGATACAATCAAGTATAGCCATTGTACTCCACACAGGCTTTTTATGTGATGGTGAAAACGACTGCCCTGTTCAAGAATAATTTAGAATGACATTCTTTTAAAGGCTAAAGGTTTTTTACTTGAATGCTTTCCCTGCATTAAGGTGAAAAACCTTTTTTGGTGCAACTTCCCCCCCTGTCCCCCTAAATACCTGAGCCTGATCTCGGTCCAGCACTGTGCTTGAGCAGTGCTGCTCCCCCCCCCCCCCATCTCTCCCCCAAACCCCCCCCCCCCCATCCCCACATCTCTTCCTCTGCACTGGACTCAAAGCAGTGAGAACCACTGGCTCCTGCTGCTTTCAATCAATTTCAGTGATGGGGGTGGGGTTTAGCCACACAGTGTGACTTGGGTAACAGCCTGCACAAGTAACCCCCCCCCCCCCCTCCTAGTTGCTAGGAGGGGTACTTAAATGCAGGAGGAGCTAGGAGCACCAACAAGGGACCCCAGAAGAGGAGGATAGGGGCTGCTCTGTGCAAAAGCATTGCACAGAGCAGGTAAGTATTACATTTTTGTTATTTAAAAAAATATCCTTTAATATCATGTAAACGTTTACATGCATTGATATTTATGTACTTCAAAGCTAAACCCCAGGCAGATACAAATGAATGCAGCTCTGTGTTAATGCATCATTTTATGGTATTTTTTATTTTTTTTTAGGCAAGCAGACTAAGTGTCCACATTTTGACTTGGGATCAGTCTGTTGCATTCCCTGTGCAGCAGAGCTCAGACTGGAGAAGTAGGAGAAGCAGTACAAGAAGCTTATTAGTTGTACTGCAGCGCTAACAATGGACATGCTGTTAGGAGATGAGAGCAGAGAGATAAGCTGCTTGTCCTTTCACAGCTGGTTTACACGCTGGGGAGGGAGAAAACCTGTAAGCGTTATTTAATGCTTCCGATCTCCTTTTCTGCCATACAGGGCTTTGCTGTGCAGAGCTGTTTAAACTGCAGAACTGCATAGACAGAAAATACAGATCCTTAGGAAAGAAAATCGCTATCAATCATTTCATCTGTGTTTTGTGTTGCCTGGAGTTCAGCTTTAAGATCATTACATGTAAAAACAAATCCATTAAATATACATTTCCTTTTTTACCTCTAGTATTCTATAAAGACATAAAAGAGAAGGGAACTCTGCAATAAAATCTCTCTCCTAATCAGAATTCTAACATATATTCAGTTCTAAGGAACACTTGAAACTGTTACAAGTTTTGTGAACACTTTAATCTGCAATTTTTTTTTTGGTGAACAAAACTGCTAGATTTACTGGTCCTTTAATGCAGTAGCTTTCATACTTCAAAGTGTCTGAAATGAGACATTTCTGTATTGCTCCACGGCAACCCGATCCAAGTTCTCCATATCATTTTCAAGTACAGGTTTGGATCTAGTTGTTGTGGACCAGACTGAGAAATGGGGGGAACTGCGTACAGATGTCTAGTGTTGAGGAATGTGGCGTGTAGCAGAGTGAGATCCAGCTTTGTATTGATTTTTCAGGAAGTTCTGGTGATGAGGAGGGAATGTTTAGTGTCTTGCAGCTTTATACTAAAAATTGGGGTTCTGCTGTTGTAGTAGAACACTGCATGGCTTTGTGCATATTCTGCAAGCAATACTTTAACACGGATTCCGATGTCCTCGGAATTCCATCAGTGAATTTTCCACCTCCTGCATGATCGCTTGCTGAGTGCAATACATTTGCCTGATCCTGAAATATGTTTTTGTGTTGATTGGTAGACATTGTGCATAGTTTATTTGGACTGAATCTCTGTTACAGGGGAAACTGGATCTTCACATATTATCTCACTGTACCTTCCGTTGTGACTGTGTGAATACTATGCCTGTATTTGCACACATTTATATTGTATGACATGTTTGAGGGGGTTAAGAGTGGGCTCCAGTAAACTTTCTTTTTTTTTTTTTTTTTTTTTTTAATGCGCCATCAACACAGGATAATTTATGTCCTGTGATCTGGCAATTGCAAATGCTGGTTTTTATTCTTAAAAAAAAAAAAAATAAACTTTTGATCAGTGTTAAACATCTTGGATAGTGACTGTTTTATCAATATGTTCTCTTTTTTGAAATTCTTCTCTCAAGACATCAAAACTTGTAGTAAATATTCTATATATTGTGCCAAATACAGATCTCCGATCAGCCCGAGACCTCACCCTAATGGCCACATTTGTAACCTTTTCACTATAGAGCATGGGTGTCCAACCTTTTGGCTTCTCTGGGCCACATTGAGTGTAGAGAAATTTTCTCGGGCCGCATATAAAATATATACTATATTTAAGGTATATAAGTATTAAAATGCTGCTGCACCCTTCCCGCGACGCCACGCACCCCCCGCACTAATTTAACACAAATGGAGGATGACCAAATGAAATGGAATCAGTATACAGAGGTTTACTTCTTCTGAGCGATAACAAAGGAACACTCTAACCACCATGACCACTGCAGTTATTTAAAGTGGTCATGGTGGTAGGATTCAGAAACACTGCACATGCTCCCTCCCCTCTGAGGCAGCCTTTGCCTACCGATAGTTGGCAGCTGCTGTGGCCATGCCCCAGACCTGACTTCCTTCCTCCCCAGCAAAGAAAAATTGTCAGGGGGCAGTGGGCCGCATTGCCTGAGGCTCCGGGCCGCAGGTTGGACATGCCTGCTATAGAGTCTATTAGAGAAGTTGTCTACTTGCAAGCCTTCAAGTACAGTTTCTCCATTAGGGTCTATAGAGAAAATGCCAAGCACACACCATATGATGTGGCCTTTTGGTTCAGTGAACAGAATGATCCCAGGCTAGGCTGATCTGAGGTAGGATAAAAGGGGAGTTGGCCTTTTAGTTCTTACAGCTGTACACAATGTGCCCATGCTGCCCCAAGTCCACAGCCAAAAGCACCTACAGTGGGCATGTGATCATCAGAACTAGACCATGGAGCAATAGAGGAAGGTGGCCTGGTCTAATGAATCACCTTTTCCTTTACATCATATGGATAGCTGGGTGCATGTGCATCACTTACCTGGGGAAGAGATGGCACTAGGATGCGGTATGGAAAGAAGCTAAGCCAGCAGAGGCAGTGTGATACTTTTGGCCAATATTCTGCTGGGAAACCTTGGATCCTGCCATGTGGCTGTTACTGTGACACGTACCACCTACCGAAACATTGTGGCTGACCAAGCACATCCCTTTATGGAAACTGTATTCCTGATGGCAGTGGCCTCTTTCAGAAGAATAATGCTCTGCTACACTGCAAAAACGGTTTGAGGAACATAACAAGTATGAGGTATTGAGTTGGCCTCTGAATTCTCCAGATCTCAATCCAATCGGGGGTCCTATCCATCCTTCCTAAAGAACTGTTTCTCCCCTCAATACCCCCCCCCCCCCCCCAACTACAAATCACACCCTCTATAAATCACACTTACCAGACCAGGACAGTTCAGAGTAAGTATTTCCTTGGCTGAGTCATGTGATTGGACCTGAGGAAGAGCAGCCTCTCGAGATCTGAATTGACAGGCTGCAGGAGTGGCTCCTGCTTTGGGCGTCTGACGTGGTTGTCAGCACTAGCTGTTGCGCCGTTGACGCCCTGAGGGAGTTTTAAACCCCATCCCCCTTTATCTGGGCACCTCCTGTAGAGTTACCCATTATATTGTAGAATTTAAAGAGTGACTCCACTTTTGTGGAAAATAAAATTACCTCACAAAAAAAAATATAGCATATACAATTGCAACATATTGTTATTGAATGGTATTAAAAATTCCCTTTTCTTTTCAATCTGCAGCTCTGTGGCCCTCTGTAAAATACAATATGGCAGCCTTAAGGCGTTCTGTACACAGAATGTGTACAGAACGCCCCCCCCCCCCCCCATAAATATAATTTCTTGCTTGTGTTATTGTCTCACTGATTTTCCCAGAAGTCTGCACTAAGATATAAGTCAGATTTCAGGCTTCCCCTGCAACAAAAATGTAGTTTTTGGGGAAATACTCCAAAAAGGGAAATCCCCTCTAAAGGGATGCAGGGACCCTGCCACTTTTCTCATTAGAGCCCTGAAGGTGCAGCAGCTGATTGATTATAAAACCACTACCATTCAAAGTCACTCAGCACATGGACACAGACCAACAGCTATTGCTTTGGACCAACAAAGGTAAGTTTTTTTTTTTTTTTTTTTTTTTCTTTTTTTTTTTAAATCCTTGCAATGTACATTGATCACCCAGAGGGGTATTTTTTATTTTTTTCCAACAAAAGTGGACTTACTCTTTAAATCTGGTTCTGTTAGTGCTTCAAAGCCTGACTTTTAAACCCATTAGTGCTACACCCACCCACCATGACAGGGCGTAGATGTGGCTGTGAAATATGTGCACCCCTAGCCACTGCAGCTAAAGGGGGTGTGGTTGGGGCAGGAGGGATAAAAACACATCTTAAATATGGTGTTTTACCGCCCCCCCCGAAACTAAAAATGTAATTGAACCCTTACTGTTCTGAGCCCCCTATAAGGCTGCTTTCACACTGATGTTCTTCGGTACTGCACCGCAGTACATCTACGTCTGCCCTGGGCTAGCTGCACTTTGCCATTATATCCTGCAGGTGTGGGGCACTTTTTGAAAGCGCACCAAAACTCCCACATTCAGAAAGTGCACCAAACCCACAGGATATAATTGAAGTCTATGGCTAAACGTAACAAACCCACAGGAAAGCTGCAGGTATACTGCACTACACCCATGGTGTGGGTAAACAGCAGCACATCAGTGTGAAAGCTGCCCTCTACTTTTATGCCCAGTGTATTTCTTCACACTGGCCTGAAGATCTCTTCTTTCCTGTTGCAGGCACCACTCTGGAGGCTGCTAGTAGGGACAAGGGGTGGAGTGCAGTTGGTATCACTCCACGTGGGACAGGAGACAAGGAATACAGAGGAGGCTTCGGCTTATGCTGCTCTAGCTCCCTTCTACAGCTCCAACTTTACAAGTAGTACCCCTGCATTGCACTCTGTTTGATGCTCTAGTAAGGCGGGTCAGCAAGCCCAGATCACGATCTACCAGTCTCCTGTCCGCGATCTACTGGTTGCTGACCCCCCGCTATAGAGGGATATGCTTTGTTCATATTTCATGTCTGAGGTTTACACTCGACTGTAATCAACTGTTTTATGGGCTAATAATACATTCTAATATTGTCAAAGTTGATGGGCTATACAAGAAAATGTAAAAAGGGATTTTTTAAAGTGCAAGTACAAAAATCCTGTTTTTTCTCTTTCCCCTTCTTTTGGAAGACCAAGGACACAATCAATTAGAACGGCAAGGCTCTACATCTCCCAACCAGCCCACTTAACCAGTCAGCAACCTTTTTCCAACCGTTCTGCACTCAACAAGGAAGTTATTCAATTCTGAGCAAAGAGTCTCACAATTTGAGGCATCTGCCCTCTCCAAGTCACCTTTCTAACTGGCGTTTCTTGGCGTCCATTGGGGATACAGGAAATTATATGACACAATATACTGAACTGCGCTAAAAATGAAATACTAAATATCAAGTACATCCCTAAATTGATACCAACATGCATGTAATATAATCTTAATGGTACAAATGTGTGCAACATCTATAAATCATCGGGTATGATCGGTGACTAAAAAAAATGTCCAAGATCCTCTTAGGTGCTCAAAGGATCACATCAGCATAGTGAATGTCCATCACCAAAGAAAAAGATTTGTGCACAAAACAGCCACCTCAATGAAGGAAAGCTCCAAATTACCCTCTACTTAAAGTGGATGTTCTCTCTCTCTCAATCAACATTGACTATTTTTAATCCTGCTGCTAACATTGGTAAATGGATAGGAAAGTATACTGCTCAAAAAAATTAGAGGAACACTTTTAATTAGAGCATCAAGTCAATTTAACTCCTGGGATATTGATCTGGTCAGTTATGTAGCAGAAGTGTTTGGTAATCAGTTTCAGCTGCTTTGGTGTTAATGAAATTAACAGCAGGTGCACTAGATGGGCAACAATGAGACAACCTCCAAAACAGGAATGGTTTTACAGGTGGAGGCCACTTTCCTTTTTTCCCCTACTCACCGTTTTTCACTCGTTTTGCATTTGGCTAGGGTCAGTGTCACTACTGGTAGCATGAGGTGATACCTAGACCCTATAGAGTTTGCACAGGTAGTCCAACTCCTCCAGGATGGCACATCAATACGTGCCTTTGCCAGAAGTTTTGCAGTGTCTTCCAGCCGGGCCGACTGGCATTTTTCCCGGTAGTCCTCCGGCCCTGGGGCCGCCTTGAGATGTGGCCGCTGCCGTGCTGGCCCGCTGCACTGGATTCTTTCTTCTTACGTGGCCAGCCGCTGTAAGCCGCATGACGTCATGTCCAGGGGAGGAGTCCTGAATCCTGACTTGACACTCACAGCATGACGGCGGCATCCGGTCCCTCCCTTCCTGTTCCCTCCGACACAGACATCACCCAGCATCGCATGCACCGCAGCAGCCAGCAGGCAGGCATCACAGAGACACTGACTGAGTGAGCAGACAGCCAGGTAAGAGTGAAGGTGCTTGAGGGGGAGAATCAGCATTGTATTAGGGCCCCAAATTAAATGCTGACCCCCCCCCCACCCAATACAATGCTGATCTGCCCCCCTCCCCGTAATACTATGCTGTTCCCCCCTTTTCCCCTAATACTATGCTGTCCCCCCCCCTTTCCCCCTAATACAATGCTGATTCCCCCCTCTCCCCCTAATACAATGCTTATCCCCCTCCCCCTAATACACTGCTGTTCTCCCCCCCCGCCCCTCCCCCTAATACAATGCTGACCCCCCCCAATTTAGGGGGATTGGGAAACCGCATTATATTACAGGGAGGGGCCGGGGGGGGGGGGTTCAGCATTGTATTAGGGGGAGAAGGGGATCATCATTGTATTAGGGGGAGGGGGTCGGGGGGGGGGAATCAGCATTGTATTAGGTGGTGGGGGGAACAGCATTGTATTAGGGGGATCAACATTGTATTAGGGGGAGGGGGGATCAGCATAGTATTAGGGGGACGGAAGGATTAGCATTGTATTAGGGGGAGGGGGGATCATCAATGTATTGGGGGGGGGACAGCATTGTATTAGGGGGAGTGGGGGGGGACAGCATTGTATTAGGGGGAGTGGGGGGGGTCAGCATTGTATTAGGGGATGGGGGGGACAGCATTGTATTAAGGGGAGGGGAAATCAGCATAGTATTAGGGGGTGGGGGGGAACAGCATTGTATTAGGGGAAGGGGGGGAATCAGCATTGTATTAGGGGGAGGGTGGGATCAGCATAGTATTAGGGGCAGGGGGCCAGCATTGTATTAGGAGGAGGGGGGATTAGCATAGTATTAGGGGGAGGGGGCCGGGGGGCAGCATTGTATTAAGAGGAGGGGGGATCAGCAGTATATTAGATAGTGGGGAGGGGGGTCAGCAGTGTATTAGATAGTGGGGAGGGGGGTCAGCCGTGTATTAGATAGTGGGGAGGGGGGTCAGCCGTGTATAAGATAGCGGGGGGGGGTCTGCAGTGTATTAGATAATGGGGGTCGGCAGTGTATTAGATAGCGGGGAGGGGGTCAGCAGTGTATTAGATAGCGGGGAGGGCGGATCAGCCGTGTATTAGATAGCGGGTAAGGGGGGTCAGCAGTCTATTAGATAGTGGGGAGAGGGGGCCAGCAGTGTATTAAATAGTGGGGAGGGGGGTCAGCCGTGTATTAGATAGTGGGAGGGGGGGTTGGCCGTGTATTAGATAGCGGGGAAGGGGGGTCAGCCGTGTATTAGATAGCTGGGAGGGGGGGTCAGCCGTGTATAAGATAGCGGGGGGGGGGGGGTCTGCAGTGTATTAGATAGTGGGGGTCGGCAGTGTATTAGATAGCGGAGTGGGCTCGGCAGTGTATTAGATAGCGGGGAGGGGGTCAGCAGTGTATTAGATAGCGGGGAGGGCGGATCAGCCGTGTATTAGATAGCGGGTAAGGGGGGGTCAGCAGTCTATTAGATAGTGGGGAGGGGGGTCAGCCGTGTATCAGATAGTGGGAAGGGGGGTCGGCCGTGTATTAGATAGCGGGGAAGGGGGGTCAGCCGTGTATTAGATAGCTGGGAGGGGGGGTCAGCCGTGTATAAGATAGCGGGGGGGGGTCTGCAGTGTATTAGATAGTGGGGGTCGGCAGTGTATTAGATAGCGGAGTGGGGTCGGCAGTGTATTAGATAGCGGGGAGGGGGTCAGCAGTGTATTAGATAGCGGGGAGGGCGGATCAGCCGTGTATTAGATAGCGGGTAAGGGGGGTCAGCAGTCTATTAGATAGCGGGGAGGGGGGGCAGCCAGGCTGTTCCTAGAACCTGTGGCCTCCCAGCTGGGCTGTCCCTGGAACCTGCACCGCTCTCCCAGCCTCCCTCCCCCCCCCCCCCCCCACAAGGAGTAAGCAAAGGAATAAAAAGAGAGAGGAAAGGTGGGGGAGGAACAAAGAAAAGGGGAGAGAAAGAACAAGAGAAAGAACAAGAAAACTGGATAGAGAGAGAGAGATGGAAAAAAAAAAAACAAGAAATTAAGATAGAGATAAAAGGGAAAGAAAGGAGAACAAAGACAAGAAGTGGTAAATCCTAAAATGTAGCATAAGGGGTTTTAATTCTGTATGAGTGGTAAGGACCCATAGAGCGCTAAATGTCTGCTGGTTAGGGGCGCAAATTACTTGCCTTGCCTTGGGTGCTGACAACCCACACTACGCCACTGGGGTTTTCAGCACAGTCTCAAGAGAATGGAGGAGATTCCAGGAGACAGGCAGTTACTCTAGGAAAGCTGGACAGGGCTGTAGAAGATCCTTAACTCATCAGCAGGACCAGTTTCTGCACCGTTGTGCAAGGAGGAACAGGATGAGCACTTCCAGAGGCCTACAAAATGACCTCCAGCAGGCGACTGGGGTGAATGCCTTTTGACCAAACAATCAGAAACAAACTTTGTGAGGGTGGTCTGAGGGCCCTGTGTATTCTAGTGAGCCCTGTGCTCACTGCCAGTCACCGTGGAGCTTGATTGGAATTTCCCATTAGACACCTAGAATTGGCAGGTCCGCCACTGGCACCCTCTGATTTTCACAGATGAAAGCAGGTTCACCCTGAGCACAAGTGACAGACGTGAAAGGGTCTGGAGAAGCCGTGGAGAATGTTATACTGCCTTTAACATCATTCAGCATGACTGGTTTGGTGGTGGGTCAGTGATGGTCGGAGGAGGCATATCCATAGAGGGACGCCCAGACCTCTCCAGGCTAGACAATGGCACCCTGACTGCAATTAGGTATCGGGATGAAATCCTTGGACCCATTGTCAGACCCTACACTGGTGCAGTGGGTCCTGGGTTCCTCCTTGTGCTCGATATTGCACAACTTCATTTGGCGAGAGTATGCAGCAAGTTCCTGAAGGATGAAGTATTTGATAACCTTGAATGGCCCACACACTCACCTGGCCTAAATCCAACAGAACACTTCTGGGACATTGTTTCGGTCCATTCTACACCGCCAGGTTAAACCTCTGTTCAGGAGCTCAGTGATGCCCTGGTCCAGATCTGGGAGGAAATACCCCAGGGCGCCATCCGTTGTCTCATTAGGAGCATGCCCCGACATTGTCAGGTATGCATGCATACAAGCACATGGGGGGCCATACATACTGAGTACCATTTTGAGTTGCAATGAAATTTCAGCAAAATGTACTAGCCTGTTGCATCATTTTTTTCACTTTGATTTTTGGGGTGTCTTTTAGGGGCAACCCGTCCATTAGGGGCGCCCCTGCATCTACATGCAGGGTACCGGACGCATGGATTCCAATAGAGGATTTTTTTTTTTTTGTTTTGAAGCATGTGATTAGAGCCAGAGGCTCTAATAGGCTTCAAAAAAGGTTGGGCTTGGGGCGCAGAGCACTGCGCCCTGAGCCCACCCATTGTGTGACAATAGCAAATGAATATTCGCTATTGTCACACTGACTCTCCTCCCAGACAATCAGGAAGAGGGTTGTGAGACCCCTTCTCCAATTGGCCAAAAGGAGAAGTGATCTTACTGGCCAGTGCCCATGAAGAGGCAGAAGAGACATGGCTGGAGGAGAAGGACAGCGGCTCACAGCTCAGCCATCTAGCACTCCTCGGCTTGGACAGGAGGAAGGAGGAGGTAAGGAGGCAGACTGTGGGGGGAGGAACGTGTCGCTTGCGCATTGGTTATTTTGAGCAGTGTATATCGTATTTGCTTACTTTAAACTTTTTTATACATTTGTTTAGTAACTTCCTGGTTTTCATGCCTAGGCAATTAATGTCCTACATCTCAAGAGTCTTCAGTAGGGGAGGAGAGGGGTTTTCTCAGCTAAGCACACTCTGTCCTGTGTGCATGCCTGAGAATCCTCTGCCCTTACTAGAGATGGCCACGGCCAGAAATGCTAGGGTTTTTTTTTTTTTTTTAAATGATTTCTTAAAATAAAGCATGGAGACATGGATGGATATGGATGGATGGGGGAGTTTACTCTGAATAATAAAAATGAATTAAATAGCATTTTTAGTTTGTGGAGCTCAGATGTAGTGTAGTTCCACTTTAAAGACACAAAGGGCTCATAAGGGACAACCAGTGTTAATTTTGGCATCACATTTTGATAAGATTTAGTTAGTCTTTTGACTAAAATGCAGTTTTAGTTCCAATTTTGTCATCTGCAATTGTTTTAGTTTTACTTGTATTTTAGTCTACTAAAAGCTCTAGTACATTTTAGTCAACTAAAATCTGTTGTGCTTGGTTAAATTGTAATGCAATTCTATAGAATTTCCAAACTCATTATATACTCCTGGAGTAAAAAAAAAAAAAAATGGGGTTGAATGTAGTATTATTTATTGTATTAAGGTTTGAACAAACTTACGGATACAGATTTAGCCACTCTGGATGGTCTGAGGAGGCCTATAATGCTCCACAGTGTTCTTGACCGTGGTCTGAGGAGGCCTCTAATGCACACAGTGCTCTTGATAGTCTGAAGTTGAGGCCTGTAATGCATTGCACACAGTGCTCTGGACAGTGGTCTGAGGAGGCCTCTAATGCACACAGTGCTCTAAACAGTGGTCTGAGGAGGCCTGTAATGCTGCATAGTGCTCTGGACAGTGACTACACAGTGCTCTGGATGGTGGTCTGAGGAGGCCTTTAATGCTGCACAGTGCTCTGGATGGTGTTCTAAGGAGGCCTGTAATGCTGCAAAGTGCTCTGTATGGTGGTATCAGACTATGAGAGGCCTGTAATGCTGCACGGTGCTCTGGATGGGTGGTATATAAGAGGCCTTTAATGCTGCATCGTACTCTGGATTATGGTGTAAGGGGAGGCCTGTAATGCACAGTGCTCTGGGATGGTGGTCTGAATCTAAGAGGCCTGTAATGCACAGTGCTGGATGGTTGCCTCCCAAATTCTGTTTACTTTTTGTATGTTAACGAAACTTAGTTGATTTTCATCATAGTTTGTCAGTGGATGAAAATGTGGTGTCGTTTTCATTAAGTTTTTGTCACCGTAAAAAACCTGCTGACGGAAATTTTGACAAATGTTTTCGAGAATCCTTATGGCAGTCCTCCGCATAGCATCATCATCCCACAGACATTCACACAAATTATGGGAACAGACAATCCGATAGTGTAAAACCTCATTTATTTTTTCAAAATAAAAATTGCGTTAACATCAAAATATGTATTGCAGTATACAGCATAATGCTTGTCGGCAGAAACCAAACAGATCACCCACACTTCAAGAACACAATGACGTTGGCATGCAGCTTCGCCCTACTCGTTTCATTACACATGGCGTCACTGTTTATCTAAATGGCCATGACCAAGCCTCAATACAACACAGTTATCTAAAATTGACAGTCAAACCTCAATTTAAATTGTATCGAGCGGCCCATTCTAGACATCCAAGCCTCACTTTTGATTTTTTATTACACACTAGTGGTCATAAGGGTTATATTAATAGCCATCAAGTGGACACCAATTGTATTGAACATTGATGCCTAAATACTGTACATATATGTCTCAGTACACTGATAAAGATGGGAAAAACTGTCTAGAGCCATCTAGTGGATAGTAATGTTATTGATTATAAATGCCAATTTCTAAACTTACATGCAGCTCAAAGAGAGAAAAATTGGTAACGGTCAAATGCTACATATCACAAGTACATATAAAAACAAGGTAATAGTATAAAATATTTCCATAAAAGTTTTTAAAATTTAAAAAACTATAAAAAAAAAAAAACTCCACTCACCTACACTAGTCCCTGACCTATCCATCCCCGTTCCTAAAGGGGCCTCAACCATATAATTACCCTATTACCTAGAGGGGGGAGATATACAGTGGGTACGGAAAGAATTCAGACCCCCTTAAATTTTTCACTCTTTGTTATATTGCAGCCATTTGCTAAAATCATTTAAGTTCATTCTTCTTCCTCATGAATGTACACACAGCTCCCCATATTGACGGAAAAACACAAAATTGTTGACATTGTTGCAGATTTATTAAAAAAGAAAAACTGAAATATCACATGGTCCTAAGTATTCAGACCCTTTGCTGTGACACTCATATATTTAACTCAGGTGCTTTCCATTTCTTCTGATCATCCTTGAGATGGTTCTATACCTTCATTTGAGTCCAGCTGTGTTTGATTATACTGATTGGACTTGATTAGGAAAGCCACACACCTGTCTATATAAGACCTTCCAGATCACAATGCATGTCAGAGCAAATGAGAATCATGAGGTCAAAGGAACTGCCTGAAGAGCTCAGAGACAGATCTGGCCAAGGTTACAAAAAGATTTCTGCTGTACTTAAGGTTCCTAAGAGCACAGTGGCCTCCATAATCCTCAAATGGAAGACGTTTGGGACGACCAGAACCCTTCCTAGAGCTGGCCGCCCGGCCAAACTGAGCTATCGGGGGAGAAGAGCCTTGGTGAGAGAGGTAAAGAAGAACCCAAAGATCACTGTGGCTGAGCTCCAGAGATGCAGTCAGGAGATGGGAGAAAGTTGTAGAAAGTCAACCATCACTGCAGCCCTCCACCAGTCGGGGCTTTATGGCAGAGTGGCCCGACGGAAGCCTCTCCTCAGTGTAAGACACATGAAAGCCCGCATGGAGTTTGCTAAAAAAAAAAAAAACACCTGAAGGACTCCAAGATGGTGAGAAATAAGATTCTCTGGACTGATGAGACCAAAATATAACTTTTTGGCCTTAATTCTAAGCGGTATGTGTGGAGAAAACCAGGCACTGCTCATCACCTGTCCAATACAGTCCCAACAGTGAAGCATGGTGGTGGCAGCATCATGCTGTGGGGGTGTTTTTCAGCTGCAGGGACAGGACGACTGGTTGCAATCGAGGGAAAGATGAATGCGGCCAAGTACAGGGATATCCTGGACAAAAACCTTCTCCAGAGTGCTCTGGACCTCAGACTGGGCCGAAGGTTTACCTTCCAACAAGACAATGACCCTAAGCACACAGCTAAAATAAAGGAGTGGCTTCACAACAACTCTGTGACTGTTCTTGAATGGCCCAGCCAGAGCCCTGACTTAAACCCAATTGAGCATCTCTGGAGAGACCTAAAAATGGCTGTCCACCAACGTTTACCATCCAACCTGACAGAACTGGAGAGGATCTGCAAGGAGGAATGGCAGAGGATCCCCAAATCCAGGTGTGAAAGACTTGTTGCATCTTTCCCAAAAAGACTCCTGGCTGTATTAGATCAAAAGGGGGCTTCTACTAAATACTGAGCAAAGGGTCTGAATACTTAGGACTATGTGATATTTCAGTTTTTCTTTTTTAATAAATCTGCAACAATGTCAACAATTCTGTGTTTTTCTGTCAGTATGGGGTGCTATGTGTACATTCATGAGGAAGAAGAATGAACTTAAATGATTTTAGCAAATGGCTGCAATATAACAAAGAGTGAAAAATTTAAGGGGGTCTGAATACTTTCCGTACCAACTGTAACTAAAACTAAGCATTGTCAATGAAAGCATTCACATTCCAGTCAACATTAGGGTTGGGGGGTGGGGTGAAAGACCTAATAATATGGATCAATTTAGTCTCTATTTTGGAAGTTTTCCTTTTTAATTGCACTCCCTCTTCAATGCAGGGTAAACTTGTTTATACCCTAAAAGATTGTGCCTGAAGGGTCCTTGTCATATGCTGCTATGTAGTGCTTAGAGACTGAATGGCCTTTAAAGCCCTTCCTAATATTGCCGATATTGATTCATTGACAATGCTTAGTTCTATCTTCCCTCTCTAGGTAATAGGGCTAGTGTAAATGTATAAAAAAAGGGGGGGGGGGGAAGTGATGGCGCTGCCAGGAATGGTGTCTAATAAACTGATATGATTGAGATTGTGTGGTGTCAGTAATTCAATAAATAGCAATCAATGTCCTCTGGCTGTGTATAGTGTACCATTAGCCTCAGACCAATGCTTTCCTATATATCATATAAATAAAGATAAAAAAAACTCAATGCAAATAAAGTGACCGTAAATCAAGGAAATATCTACACGTATTTCACATAAATATCTCAAGTGGTGGTCATATATTCAAGGAACTCTCCTTACATATATCACATATACATAGGATATACAATGTGCAATATACGACAAGTAGTAAAAAAAATATGAATATAAATAGAAAATATTCAATATTAAAAATCTAAGTAATTTAAAGTGCTGAGTGGTAGTGAAAAAAAAAATATATAAAATAATTTTGATCAATCCTGAATAAATTGACTGAAAGTTAATAATAAAGTGGAGGATCAATGTGCACAGATCCCGACATATAAAGTGCAATAAAACTGGTACATAAAAATTATGGTGATAGTGGCAGTATGCAGCCAAGAATGGTGGTCGGGATTCCTAGAACTGTGCTAAACCCACAGACTAGTGGTTCCAATATAAGGTGCAAAATCAATAAGTGATGTGATAGCTATTAAAAAATAAGTGTAAAGAACTCCTTAAAAAGTTGCAAAAAATGCAAAAAAAATGCAAAAAAATATCAAATTAAGGAATAAAGTAAAAAATATATATATATATATATAAAATATAATATATATAAATATATGTGCAAAAAAGTCCAAAAGCAGTACAGGTGCAAAGTCCACAAAATTGATAGAGTGCTCCTTTGAAGTGATTCGGAGTGGGTGTGCGGGTGAGAATCCTGTGCTCCCCTCTCAATGTAGCCCGCGCTTACCAGAGCTTTCCGCTTTCCGATATTGGGGATCGCTCTCGTGTAGCAGGGATCCGGGACCCTGTTCACCCTGGTCGAGGGCCTTCTCTCCAATCACTTCCTGGGGGTCACAGTATGGGCTCATATACATCAAGCAGGCATCAATATTCCCAAGGTGAAAGAAGTAATCCCAGGACATGTATAAAGGAATAATCCTCATATAGTGAAGTATTGCTTATGAAATTATTGTAAATGTTTTTGAGTTTATTATTTTTTTAATTAAATAAAATTTTAAGGAAGTATTTTATACTGTTACCTTGTTTTATATGTATTTGTGGTATGTAGCATTTGACAGTTTCCAGTTTTTCTCTCTTTGAGCTGCATATAAGTTAGGCATCAATGTTCAATACAATTGGTGTCCACTAGATGGCTTCTAATATAACCTGAAAGTGAGGTTTGGATGCCTAGATTGGGCCACTCGATACAATTTAAATTGGGGTTAGGCTCTTAAGTTTGGATGACTGTGCTGTAACTCAGATTGATGGTTGATTACGGCCATTTGTATATAAACAGCAATGGCGCCCATGCCCCAGACCATGCGTGCTGATATCATCCTGTTCCAGGAAGTGCGGGTGATCTGTTTGGATTCTGCCGGTGAGGATTATGCTGAATGGCGCAGTATATATTTTGATGTAAGTGCAATTATAATTTTGAATAAATAAGGTTTTACACTATCCGAGTATTCCCATATTTTTATGTAAATGCCTGTGGGATGATGCAATGCAGAGGACCACCATAAGGATTCTCGCCTCTTGGGAAAAACATCTATAGCAATTTCTTATGATCTTCAATCCGGTTTTCCCTTATGACTCCTTTGTGACCTGTCTTTAAATAGCGGGTCATTTGCAGTTGGTAAGCTTGCATTTCTTCCATTGAGGTGGTGGCTTTGTGCACAAATCTTTTTCTTGGGTAATGGACATTCACTATGCTGATTTAACCCATTGAGCACCTAAGATGAGAATCTCTAACTCACATGGACTTTTTTTAGTCACCGTTTATACCTGATTTATATATCTTGCACACATGTGTACCTATATGGTTAAATTACATGTACAGTATCTCACAAAAGTGAGTACACCCTTCACGTTTGTAAATATTTTATTCTATCTCTCATGTGACAACACTGAAGAAATTACACTTTGCTACAATGTAAAATAGTGTGTGTACAGCCTGTATAACAGTGTAAATTTTCTGTCCCCTCAAAATAACTCAACACACATCCAATATTGTCTAAACAGCTGCCAACAAAAGTAAGTACACCCTAAGTGAAAATGTCCAAATTGGGCCCAATTAGCCATCTTCCCTCCCCAGTGTCATGTGACTCATTGGTGTTACAAGGTCTCAGGTGTGAATGGGGAGCAGGTGTGTTAAATTTGGTGTTATCGCTCTCACTCTCTCATACTGGTCACTGGAAGTTCAACATGGCACCTCATGGCAAAGAACTCTCTAAGGATGTGAAAAAAAAAAAGAATTGTTGCTCTACATAAAGATGGCCTAGGCTATAAGAAGATTGCCAAAACCCTGAAACTGAGCTGCAGCACAGTGGCCAAGACCATATAGCGGTTTAACAGGACAGGTTCCACTCAGACCAGATCTCGCCATGGTTGACCAAAGAAGTTGAGTGCACGTGCTCAGTGTCAGAACACACCTCCAAGAAGATCACTGCCTTGCTAAGGAAGCTGAGGGGGTAAAGGTGATGGACTGGCCAAGCATGTCACTAGAGCCAAACCCTATTGAGCATTTGTGGGAAATCCTCAAATGGAAGGTGGAGGAGCGCAAGGTCTCGTAACATCCACCAGCTCTGTGATGTCATCATGGAGGAGTGGAAGATGACTCCAGTGGCAACTTGTGAAGCTCTGGTGAACTCCTTGCCCAAGAGGGTTAAGGCAGTGCTGGAATAAAATGGCGGCCACACAAAATATTGACACTTTGGGCCCAATTTGGACATTGTCACTTAGGGGTGTACTCACTTTTGTAGCCAGCAGTGTAGACATGATTAACTGTGTTTTTTTTTTTTTTTTTTAAGGGGACAGCAAATTTACACTGTATACTCACTACTTTACATTGTAGCAGTGTGTCATTTCTTCAGTGTTGTCACATGAAAAGATATAATAAAATATTTACAAACGTGAGGAGTGTACTCACTTTTGTGAGATACTGTATGCTTGTTATTAATTCAAGAATGCACTTGATATTTTATTTTTAGTGCAGCTCAGTATATTGTGTCTTTGAATTTAATGTGTATATCTCACGGTAGAGCTGCTGCTTCATAAACATTAGATATAGGATTTTTTCTTTGTTTTTCATTTTTTGGACAGAAAATTATTTGCTTTCTGGTTATACTGCCACCTACAGGAAGACTGGAGACTGACAAACAAAATATCCCCTTCTATCAGCATGCTTCAGTTTTGTAGCAAGCAGTAGCAAGAGCATGATAACTAAACACAGAGGGATGGAACCTGTTTCCTCAATGGACTCCAAAAAAGGATTTTTTTTAGTGACTACAAAAATCATATTTTCTTTCTCATCTGATGAGATACTTTAGGGACATTCAAAAGCATTCCAACTGAGGGGTGGACCACAGAAAACAGCCGTTACCAGGCCCAACATGAACAAAAACTGGGCACTGCGTTCAACTGAGTCATAGACCATAATGCGGAAGCTGGGCTCCCTGATCCAACCATAAAGGTGCATTGAAGAACAATGTCTCAACAGGGAAGGATTCACAGCCTAAAGATTGGTCAACATAGAGAAGGAACCCCCTCCCGGAGGAATGGGAACATACGGAGGAAACTGAAAACAATATCCTGATAAGGAGACCTAGACTAGAAAAGGTTCTAAGCCTCAATCTGATCCCCCAAGATCTAGGAAACAAGTGCCTAAGAGGACAGACATTCACCTTACCAAGGTGAAGAATTATCAGGAAATACCCTAAGCATGACCTTATTCAGTGGTCCTTAGAGAGGTTTGATCCCACAGTATCAGCATGACCACATTGGTGTAAGGTACAATAAAACTTCCTATGCAAAAATTACACAGGGGAAAGCAGGTGATGTCTTCATCAAAAATTGTAAGGAGAAATTCAAATCTAGTGGAGCTCCAATAGTCAGGAGTTTAATCAGGATGTGAAGAATATTTGGCTGGTAAAATCCAAAACGGAAGATGGACCACTTTCCTATGTCCAGAAGAAGGCAGTTGAGAAAAAATGGCCTCCGGAAGATTGCACTTAAAAGAAGCAAAACTGCCAGGAATAGAATACAAGATTTCGTCTAAGTCAGGATCCAAACTACCTCACATGCCACAGCAAGAACTCCTGTTCCTAGATGGTAGAGGTGCGTCAGAACCTCAATATTGGCCAACAGCATATTTTGTGAGTATAATACTTGCCACCTTTGCATGAAATAGTTATGTTTTGAGGACAATGCACTAGGCCGGTGTGCCCTCTGTTGTTTTATTGTTTTAGTGTTCCGGACTTCCCCAGTCTTATGAGGGCAGCAAGGCAAGACTTATCCAAGAAAGCCAGGGTGGGAATACAGTCAACTGTTATCTCTGGACCCACTCACGGAAACGTTGTGTTTGCTATTGACTTGATCAGGGAATGATCACACAATGAAGGAAAAAACACCTGTTTTGGAACTCCAAATGTAGCACAGCAGACAAGTATTCTAGTGATGACAGAACCTTTCTGAAAGTGAGTAATCCTTGTCAACCCCAGAACTGGAAGACACGTACATGTCATTAGTCCAGGAACTGCCTGATCCTCAAAAGCAGACAAGTCAGTCTTCTCTGAAATTCAATCCACAACAACGGAGAAAAGGGCTGAGGTAGTCTGAGGTAGTCTTAGAAATGACTGGAGAAGAGGGGGTGCCTTTGGGAGGGTGATCACTCAACTACACCTCTTCTGCAGCTGTTGAGAAGTGGGTAATTTTGCAGCCAAAAGGAAAGGGACATGAGGGCTAATATGGCGTAGACTCTTCTACTGAAGAAGAATATTGGTTTAGGCTGTCTGCAAGCGATAAAAAATTTATAGTGCCAATTTCCGATGAAACAAGATTCAGCCAAATCTTGGGAGGTACGTGGACATATGGAGCATCAGGAAGATGTTGTTCACTAGGGCTTGAAGCAACAATTTCCTCCACCAGAAGTTGTTGGGAGTTTCCCACAATAGAGATGCCATGAGAAGGTACTAGGACAAACACTGGAGCCAACACCATAAAGAACATTTTGGGGTGCAGGGACTTCTGGAAGGACAGCGATTAGCATAGGTTACCTTCCAAGAAGGTGGATCTGATGGATACCAAGCACAACTGATGGCCCTACATATACCAAAAGGAGACAAAAGATTGCTCTGGGAGAGAGAACAGTGCAGCTCCTGAGGCTGAACTGGCATAGGAACTAGAACAAGAATCATTAGGTCCAGGGGACCCAATGTAGGCAGAGGTAGGTCTATTAACCTGTACAATGAAACAGGAACATAGAGGCTAAGAAGCTGAACCAGGATGCTAGTGGTGAGGGAACAGTCTGCGAACCCAAAAGGGCACTCTTTGTATCTAGTAGATGACATCAGGGTTCATTCCCACAAGGTTAACCCCCTTTTACGTAACACTGACCGAAAACTGGAAATTCAACGGTGCTCAGCGATACAAAGGAAGTACCTTCCAGTGCTCAACCTGACTGACCTACTTACAGTTTTAAAAGACAGGGCAAACGCTGAAGGGATGCCAACAGCTCTGGACTTGTTAAGAGAATGAGGTCTGGAAAACACCTAATTTCAAAACCAGTTGCCAAAAGGGCACTTTCAAGCTAGCCCTGCAGCATTCAGTCTAGCGGGATCTGGCATTCCAAACCTAGGCTGAGGAAAGGCCGCTTCTGTTTGCTGCTTGAGCTAGTCTCTACAGTTGCAGTTATGTAGAGAAGAATCCTAATTGAAGAAAAAAGGAAGAGTTAAAGAAAAAGAAAATGCTACCAAATAAACTGAGTCATGCTGGTATTAGGAGATCTATTCTAAGCTGATCTACAGATTTTAATTTGCCACTTTCTATTTCTCCTGCAGCCTTCAGTATAACCTGGAAGACTTGCTGTGTCCCTCACTGAACAAGAAAGAAAATTGTTATAGCAATTTTAATTGTATTAAGGACCTTTTACATTATTGCATTACATTAGCACATAAATGTCAATGCACGGTTTTCACATGTTAACATCCATGGTGTTATGGTGGTTAATTCATCTTGAACAGGCTATCAACACACTTGCACCGTTTTTTCTATTGCAGTGCACAACTCCTGAGTATCCACATCTGTGTGTTCTGGTGTGCTGCATTGTGATAGCATTACCTTACTTTAACCTAAAAGGTATTGGTGTGGACTGTTAAATGAATGCATTGTGAGTATAGTCATTTTTAAAGCTGAACTCCAGCTTACCCTCAGTTTGCACACGTCCTCCTCCTCCTCCTCCTGCAGTCCCATCTCAATCCTACGTCTTCTTCCCACAGTCCCATCTCCTCCATCCTATGTACTCTTACTCCAGTCCCATCTTCACATCCTCCTCCTCCTGCAGTCCCATCTCCTCCATTCCATGGCCTCCTGCAGGCCTCCTCCTGCAGTCCCATCTCCTCCATTCCATGGCCTCCTCCTGCAGTCCCATCTCCTCCATTCCATGGCCTCCTCCTGCAGTCCCATCTCCTCCATTCCATGGCCTCCTCCTCCAGTCCCATCTCCTCCATTCCATGGCCTCCTCCTCCAGTCCCATCTCCTCCATTCCATGGCCTCCTCCTCCAGTCCCATCTCCAACATCCCATGGCCTCCTCCTCCAATCCCATCTCCTCCATCCTATGTCCTCCCCCTCCTCCTCCAGTCTCATCTCCTCCCATCACAGGAGGGGGGGCAGCGGGAGAGGAGGGGAGCAGGGGGACAGGTGGGGGGGAAGTGGGACAGGCTTCTCTTCTGAATTGCTTACTCTAATTTCACTGCACACTTAGCAAGTCAGAGCCTGCCTCATTTCGGGGCCAAACAACTGTCAAAATTATCTAGCTCTTTCTTCCCCAGCCTTTCCTAGCTCTGCACCTTTAAATATTACTTTAAATTATTTAAATTATGAAAACTCAACATCCCATATGGGCGTTACCTATAGCAGAGTTTTTCAACCAGGGTGCGACAGGGGTGCTGCAGCAAGAGAACAACAACTTCACCAACTCAGTAAATATTCTTTACTGCTAGCTCAAGCTTTTTTTAAAACTACAGTGGCGGTCTTGTGCCTTTTAAAATTGCATGAAATCTCCCATGGGACTCTGTGCTGTGTGGGCTGCCGGTCCGCATCCTTCCAAGCGTTGAGATCATTGGTTGCTAAGGAGGACGTTCAGAGCCCGCCCAGTGTCCTTGGTTTCCCCTCACTTGCTTTCACAGATGATACAGAGGTACAGGCCAGCAAAGGCGGGAGCTGTCTGTGGCGCTCTCCTTACCTCTGCCTTCATATACAGTTTCTCCTCCTCCAGATTTTCCCCATGCAGCTGGAGGTGTCGGGCGGGATTGTGGGTCTGGCTACCTCTTTCACTCCTCGCACAGTGACTGCTGTGGCTGATCTAGCAGCTGAAGATGAAGGAGCAAAAACAGCCCTGGAAGTCTCCCTCCCGCTCATCTTGAGTGGTGCGGTAAGTGTCAGATGGAGAGAATTAGACATGTGCAATTCGTTTCAGTCCAAATATAAATTCGGATGAATTTTTGATTATTTGGAAATTTGGAGTTATCCCAATCTCCTCATGAAATCGCAACAAATATGTGAATGTATCGAAATCTCCAAATAAAATAGCGAATTTTGTTGAAATTCATAAAAATTTGTTTCGTTAATTTGTTTTCTAACAAATTTCAACTTTTCAGAAAGATTAGAATACGGATTGGTCAAAAAACGATGGACCAATTCGATATTTGTGTGAGAAAGAAATAGCTGGTTGTTAAGCAGTGGGCCGGGAAGCCGTCCGCCCACCCGCGTCCTTAACAACCATGAGTCATCATCTGTTAGCGGGCTTCCCCACAGACAGATTAATGTAAAGAGAAGAATGCTGGCATTGCCCGGCTATAGAAAAATGTTTAAAAAAAAAAAAAAATGGCGTAGGGCCCCCCCTTCAGTACATATCGGGCCCTTCGGGGCTGGTATGGATTTTAAGGGGAACCTTATGCCAAAATTAAAAAAGAAACAGTGTGGAGTCCACCCGAAATCCATACCAGACCCTTATCTGAGCATGCAACCTGGCAGGTCAGGACAAGGGGGGGAAGAGTGAGTGCCCCCACCCCCTCCTGAACCATACCAGGCCACATGCCCTCAACATTAGGGGGTGGGTGCTTTGGGGCAGCGGGAGCTCTGCGCCCTCAAAGGGCCTTTTCCTCACAACCCTGGGCTGTGATTATCGGGGGCTGCAAGTAGGGGCTTATCAGAATCTGGAAGCCCCCTTTACCCAGCCCCCCCCCATGTGTACATAGTACCCATTCACCAAAAAAAGTTTAAAAAAATAATAAAAACGCAGTTTTTGATAAATCCTTTATTCAAAAATAAAAAACAGTGTCCCCCTGTTGTAGAACCATCGGCAGGTATAGATTTTGGATTTTTTTTTTTTGTTAATTTTGGCGTGGTGTTCCCCTTAAAATCCATACCAGACCTGAAGGGCCTGGTATGGACTGGGGGGACCTTCGCTGTTTTTTAAACATTTCTCTATTGCTGGGCAATTGCCAGCATTCTTTTCTTTACATTCATCTGTCAGTGGGGAAGCCCGCTGACAGGTGATGACTCATAGTTGTTAAGGATGCGGACGGCGGGCTTCCTGGCCCGCTGCTCAACAACCAGCTGTTTCTTCACACAGAATTTGAACCGGTAGATCGTTTTTGACTGATCCCAATTCTAATCCTTCTGAAAAGTTGGAATTTGTTAGAAAATGAATAATTAAACACATTTAAACGAAACTAAATTTAAGGAAAATTAAAGGAAACTGAACGAATTCCGAAACCAAACGAAACAATTTCCATAACTAAACTAAATTAGTAACCTAACAAATCTATCTGAAACTAAACCTATTTTCCCCCATTCTGCACATATCTAGAGAGAATCTTCTATATCAGCCAGACACCCTCTCGCAGGGGACCCCCAGGGTGGGCTTTGAATGAAGCTCCAAGTTGTGTCTGGGCAGCCTGGGATTCCGCTACTTTCTGGACAGCCAGTGCGGCCACCTACTAGTAACCATTAGTGCAGCATATCAGTGACCAATGGTTCAGCATATGAGGTTTTGCACACTCAATGAACACACTGCTCACTGACTGACACACACTGATTGTCACTGATCTACTCCACTAATAGTTACGAGTGGGTGGCTGCACCAGCTCAAGGCTGTCCAGGGGGTAGCAGGCTCCCGGGCTGTCCAGACCTGACTTGAAGCTGCAGTTGGAGCCCATAAGGGGGGAATCAGAGCACCTGGGGGGTTCCCCGGCGAGAGGGTGTCTGGCTCGGGTCTACTGCTAAGCCAGTTCACTTCTGCTGAGTCTCCCCCGGCAGCTTGGCCTGGACCTGCACCCAGTGATTGTGTAGGAGGAGCCCCAAGTGAGAAGCTTGAGTCTACACCTCCATGGTGTCAATGAGAGCTGCACAGTGGACACTTCCTGCCAGGGACTCTGCTCAGCCCCTGTCTGCTCCCTGACTGTCACTACATACTGATCACTCACTGTCACAACATTCTGCTCACTGACTGTCACTACATACCAAACACTCAGTGACTGCTGCTACCATACCTCTCACTGACCGCCCTACCACTGCCTACTGCCCTGTCGTGTCACATATTTCTAAATGTGCAAGATAACTCCGTGTCACAACCTACTGACCACAGCTCTCTAACTCACATACTACATTTTAGGGATTGTTCACACCAGGTATGGTGCAGGAATGAGTGAGAAAGTGCAAGTTTTCCCACACCGCACAAAAACCTTTTTTCTTTTGCAGAGGCATGTGGCTGCAAAAGCGTTCACACCTGCTAAAATGCATTGTACCTTCATACCATGCATTTTGGTACGCCGTAATATTAGGAATTGTGCTGAGACTTTTTTTTTTTTTTTGCTAGCTTCATGTGCACAGGGCAACCCATTGAAAGACACAATATGCAGGAATGCACAAAAAAGTGCATGTGTGCTCAGATACACCTCCTGGTATGCCCCGAGATTGTGCAGAATTCTAAATGGTGCTCTGACTGAAAAAAAGGTTGAGAAACACTGACCTATAGCGATGTGCAAAAAAATGCAGCCTGCCTAAGAATGCCAATATATAGAAATGAACAGGGCATTTAAGAATGACCCAACAGTATTATACTGGAGACCATAATGAATACTTTAATAATAATTTTTATTACAGTGACCTCAGTTAAAAACATAGCAAGAATCCATTAGAAACTTTCAACGCATTTTGCCTTATGCTGCTTCTTTAGGACATCAGATTTCTTCATAGCATAAAATGCCATACACTGGTGAGTTTCATCTATTAAACCTATACTACTGAATATATACAACATGTGACTGCAAATATAGGAGGGTGATACAAACAGAACATATATATTTTTACAACATCAAAAAATGGCAGTCCATCTATCCCACAAGAGGAGAGGGCTGGCCATGTGCATATAAAGAAAATTACGGAACAAAACAACACAAAAACTTACACAAACATCCAAAGGTGGCTGGGACACAGCATGGACTCCTGCTTTGAGGGGATGCCCAGAGGAATACCAACCAGAGCAGCTGAAAGTAATAAATCATTCAGGTATCTGAAGCATACAATCACATTCAAATCATTCAGGGACCAACATACAGAGTAAAGGGCAAAAGGAAAAAAAGAATCTAACACCACCACCACTCCTACTTTATTTGAGCAACCTAAATGGCTTACCCAAAGATGCCTTTCATTTAGCCTTCAGTCTCAGATGCCTTACATCAGTATAACCTTCAACATCAGATACATTATATCACTGTAAACTGTGAAATGGTGTTTAGCTGAAATAAAGTACAAGGTTTTAACTCGCCCAATAAAAAAATGCGCATGATAGCACTGTAGTCATATACTGTATGTATATATATATATATATATATATATATATATATACTAAATTCAGAAGTATGGGTTAGGAGCAAATCTAAGTCCTAGGGTGTCATGTCTTCCACTTTTTAACCACTTGCCGACTGCCGCACGACTATTTACTGCGGCATTCAGCAGCTTATAGGCAAAGTGACATAGGAGTACGTTGCTCGCCCACGAGCCTGTAGGGGGTGAGCGCGTGTCGCAGGCAGCGCACTCTCGCCCCCACTCGTTCCCTGGGGAGCAAGTGCGTGTGGCTCCGATGGCCGCTGGCCATTCGCAATCTCCCGCAGGAGAGGGAGAAAGACAGATGGCTGATGTAAACACGGCTGTCTGTCATTCTCCCTGAAATAATCACAGAGGCTAAGTGATCCTGCTATATAGGATCGTATGTCTCTGGGATTACATCACAAGCCACGCCCCCCCACAGTTAGAATCATGCCCCTAGGGACATACTTAACCCCTTGATCACCAGTAAAGTTAACCCCTTCCATGCCAGTGTCATTTTTACAGTAACTGCATATTTATAGCACTGATTACTGTAGTAATGTCACTGGTAACCCCAAAAGTGTCAAAAATGTCAGTCAGGGGTCCGATCTGTCTGCAAAAAAGTTGCAGTCCTGCAAAAAAATCGCAGATCGCCGCCATTACTGTTAAAAAAAAAAAAAACAATAAAAATGACATAAATCTTTCCCGTAGTTAGCAAACGCAATAAGGGTCCTTTCACACAGGTGCTCCGTATGTCCGTTTTTCATCCCATTTTGTTTGCGGATGAAAAACTGACATAATGCATGTCAATGGGATTGCGGATGTCAGCGGCCTAAAATGTAAAAAAAAAAATGATTTTTACATTTTTTTTTGAGAATTTCATATTAAAAAATGTGAAAATATTGTTATTTTTTCAAAATTGTAGCTCTTTTTTTGTTTATAGCACAAAAAATAAAAATCGCACAGGTTATAAAATACCACCAAAAGAAAGCGTTTGTGGGGAAAAAAAAGGACATCAATTTCATTTGGGTACAGTATCGCACGACCGCACAATTGTCTGTTAAAGTCATGCAGTGCCGAATCGCAAAATAGGGCCTGGTCTTTGAGCAGCCAAATCCTCTGGGGCTTAAACAGCTATATATCAGGTGAACAGCATATTCCATACATCCTCCAATCCTATCACAGGAGTATTTTATTAACACTGGAACCCAAACAAAAGAAAATTAAGAGTGCTAATGACTATTCTAGTCTCACCCCAACAAAAAGCATAACAAGCCAGAGCCAACACTAACATATCATTTCCAAGGTACATAAATAAGCAAGATATAGAACTCATCCTTCCATTAAGATGAGAAACTATACTATTGTGGTACCACTACACAATATATAAATCACATCACTTAGATTAAGTGCTCCAGTGCATAAATTGCAATCCCTAATTAAATAAACTACAAAGTGCCTTCCCTGTATTTCATTACTATAAAGCCCCGTACACACGTACCGATCGTCGGCCGAACGATCGGCCGTCTTTTGTCCAAGGGCTGTCGTGTCTGTTGAAAACTGCAAAAGACTGCACACAAATTTTGTCGGCCAACAACAGCCGACTGCTGAAGTGATGTCATGTGATGGTTAACTTTCCTTGTCTTTTTTCTTTTCTGAGCATGCCCAGTCTTGCAAATCTGCTGTCTGTCGGCCGAATTCTGTACTGACTGGCGAACAATCGGCCGTTCTGGTGTCGGCATACAAAAATTTTAATGCTTGCACGACAGATTCTGTTCGGCCGAAAGTGCGCTGTCGGAAGCAGCATACTAACAAGCCGAAAATCGGCCGATCGTTCGGCCGACAATCGGTATGTGTGTACGGGGCTTCACTCAATAATGACAATGTCCAAAATATTTTTCCAGAAAAACTTATCATTCCACATTATAAGGTGCTCAGTGCAGAAATGATTCTTTCTGTGTTTCAAAACCACCACCATGAATCACCACCACACTGGAGAACTCACCAGATGGATGTGACCTCTCATTTAAGAGTAAGGTCTTAATGCACTTTTCCCCAAGGGGTTATGACATCCAGGGCATCAGCTTTTTTTTTTTTGCACAGCATGATCACCATTACCATAAGATCAGAGATCAAAGCTGTGCATTCCGCTCTGCACCCAGGTTTAAGCACTGTATGTTTTTGCCAGCAGTCTTCACTCTAACACAGGGGATGGAGGTACAGGAAGCAAGCTGTTCTGTTTGTGAGCAGACACCTGGAAGAGATGAGATACCGAACACGAACTGCGCAGGCCGAACCAACCAGAAGGGAGGAGGGTGCTGTGGTGGTTGGGGAGGGCCCTCTCCCCATTGATACGAACCATACAAGCTACTTAATGCAGCATGTGGCATTCTCATTATAAGGAAAAAAGCATGCTTGCTGCACACATGCGCCCACAAGGGATATCCCACCACCATAGACAAACGCAACTTTCACACCCTCAATACAACCTGCTGAAACTAACATAAAAGCAACAAAAAAGATATCCAAAAAACCATATGATGCATATAACCACCCCAATCCTCAAATGGGCATACCATCTTAGCTACCATGTAGGATCTCACAATTTCCTGAATATACTCAGTACCCATAATATGTTGTTAAATCAGGGTGCAAAGAGATGGTAAATTGAATCCCTGCTAATGTGAGCCATCTTTTTACCCAATCAGAAATGGGGAAAACTGATACAGTCATTTAACCCAGGTGGGTAGGTGCCATGCAATTTGTGAATCCATCTTGCTTCTAATTGCAAGATGCATTTATCAAAATGTCCACCCCGTTTTGGGTGTATCCTGACTTCTAGGAAAATTGGTGAGCCAATCACATAAGCAGGAAATTATGTTTCTGAGGTGTGGTCAGTACACATTCTGCTCCAGGCAGCCATATTGCATTGCATTTTCCGAAAATTACAACAGCTGCAGATTGAAAAGGAAAGGTCATTTTTAATAACATTAAATTACAATATGATTTGTGTCACAATTGTATACGCTATATTGTTTTTCTTTATTTGCTATTTTTTCCCCACGAAAGTGGAGTTACCCTTTAAGGTTTGCTATCTGATGGGGAACACTCTTCAAGCCCTATAGCTGTAAAGTTGTTAGTCCCACAAGGTTTGGAGTGAGATATATTGATGTCATTGGTGTCCTTACCACTGTTCTCCTTTCTGGAGAGGAAGTTAAGGCCCGTACACACGTAGCGATTGTCGGCCGTAAATATTCGGCCACCGACCGATTGGCCGATTGTTGGCTTGTTAGTATGATGCTTCCGACAACCGACTGCGACTTTTCGGCCGAACAGAATCTGGTGTGCAGGCATAAAAATTTTTGTTGGCCAACACCAGAACGACCGATTGTTCGCCAGTCAGTACAGAATTCGGCCGACAAACAGCAGATGAGCAAGACTGGGCATGCTCAGAGAAGAAAAAAACCACGGAAAGTTAACCATCACATGACATCACTTCTGCAGTTGGCTGTTGTTGGCCGACAAAATTTGTGTGCAGTCTTTAGCACTTTTCAACCGACAGGACAGCACCGGACAAAAGACGGCCGATCGTTCGGCCGACATTCGGTACGCGTGTACAGGGCTTTACAGTGCAAGGATCTCCCTGCTTCTGCTTCACCCATTCTGAGGATATGTGATTCCCCCTCTCCTGCTGCTTCTTAATCATTACCTCACCAGTCTTCAGATCACCAGGCAGGCAGCTCTGAAAAAAAAAAATGTGTTCCTCTACCACGATAGCCACTTTAATGCAGAGACACAGTACAAAACAAGTAGCTGTAATGAAGAAGACAGTTGTGAGAAGACCACAGGAAACCGAGGTGACTCGTCCTTAGTCCTGTAAATTCCTTTTATTCATAGCTTCAACAGTTCAAATCTTCTTTAACCACTGGCCAACCACCAGCAATACATATACTGTGGCAGGTCGGCTCTATTGCGCGAAATGACGGACCTGTACATCGTTTCCTGCAAAAGCCAGTGGGGGCATGCGCATGCGCTAATTGGCCAGAGGGGGAGCCAAGCAGCGGGTCCGGTGGACGCGATGTCTGCTGGCCACCCACGATCGCTTCCCATAGAGACAGAACGGCGGTCTGCCTATGTAAACAAGGCAGACCCCGATTCTGTCACAGAATAACACAGGGATCTTGTGTTCCTGCCATTTAGGAACACGGATCCCTGTGTTCATCCAGTCACGCCGTCCCCCACACAGTTAGAAAGCATCCCCTAGGGACACACTTAACCCTTTGATCGCCCCTGGTGTTAACCCCTTCCCTGCCAGTGTCGTTAGTACAGTAAGAGTGTATATGTTTTAGTACTGTTTAGTGTAGTAATGTCACTGGTTCCCCTCAAAAGTGTCAAATGTCAGTTAGGTGTCCGATCTGTCCGCCGCAATGTCGCAGCCCCGCCATTACTAGTAAAACAAATAAAAATGTCATAAATCTACTACCTAGTTTGTAGACACGATAATGTTGGGGAAATAATCAATATACACTTATTGGGATTTCTTTTACCAAAAATATGTAGCAGAATACACATTGGTCTAAAATTATGAAAACATTTTATTTTTTTATTGGCTGTTTTATAGCAGAAAGTAAAAAAAATATTTTTTTCAGAATTGTCGCTCTTTTTTTGCTTATAGCACAACAAATAAAAACCACAGAGGTGATCAAATACCACCAAAAAAAAAAAAACTCTATCTGCGGGAAAAAAAAGGACATCAATGTTATTTGGCTACAGTGCAATTGTCAGTTAAAGTAACGCAGTGCCGTATCTCAAAAAATGGCCTGGTCACTGGGGGGTGGGGAGGGTTAAGCATACCATTTGTCAGGGTAGAGCAAGATGATGATAATTAAATATTATTAATGTTATTACCATATAGGTTAGCATTAGGGCATGTGGGTGCGTAGATAAAGATCTCAACCATTGGATATTCCATATGAGTCAGTTTAAAGATATTATAGAGATACGGGATAATCATACTGTAGTTCTATTCTCAAACAAAAATTTAAAACAACAAAAAAGAGCAGACTTGATGGACCATTTAGTCCTTTTCTGCAAACAGTCCTCCATGTTTCTATCAGATCGGTGCGTCTCAAAAATGAACCATCTGTGCAGCCAATATTCAAAGCTTTTCAAGGGATTCAAATCTGAAGGGATGTCACTTATCAGCAACAAAGTCTAATGTACTATTTATTTTGTATTTAATAACAACTGTCTGCACAGCCTCTTAATGCCCATAAGGCCTTTACTAAACACGTGCATTGGTATTTTGATATTATTATGACATATGGGTGGATTATTAAACTTCCAGCACTAAACATAATTGCTAAGCTGTAGGATTTTATTGAACTTGGCTGAATAACTTCTTAAAATCAGCAATGTTTACAAGGCTAAAGTCGAATAGATAGTTTAAGCCCCCGTTCACACTGGGGCGACCTGTCAGGCGACCTTCTTCGCCTGACAGGTCGCCGTAGGTCGCCTTCCATAGAGAAGCTGCGGACCCGTTCTAATAGGAGCGACACAAGTCGCTCCGACTTAGAAAAAGGGTCCGGAGCTTCTTTGGGGCGACCCGGAGTGACCTGCATAGACTTCAATGTTATGAAGTCCATGCCGGCCGCTCCGAGGTCGCGGTGCGAGCAGCCTGGGGAATATTGAGGTCGCCTGGGGAAGTCGGATCGCCCCAATGTGAACAAGGCCTGAAGAAGCAGAAAAGTTTTGGTTGTACAACAAAACTCACTATATGTAAGCAAATACTATGAGCTTGTTTACTTGCCCTTTACGGAATTTTGGCTTTGAGTACGGAATGTGAATGTGTTATGAAATGCAGAATTTTGATATCGCAGTGAAGAACATTCATTGCATCAACTCCTTAACTGCCATTCTCTTCCCAGGCACCGACCCAGCACCACCTCAATATTACATTCCTTGTATATACTCAATATGAATAATCAGCGCAAAATAAATTAGTGTATATTGGTGTACAAAATTATAATAAATGAATACTAACTACATAAATACACACACACCTGGTCAAAACGAAGCACAAATTTCAAAAACTCAAAGCATAAACAACATACATTGAACAAAATTATAAAATGCAACGCTTTTGGTTTTGCCCCCCATTGTTTATGAACTGAACTCGAAGATCTAAGGCTGGCCATACATTATATAATTTTCTTACACATTTCTGTACAAATTTCTTTAGATTTACCTTCAACTATGTAGTACAAAGGCCTGCCTAATTGGATACAATTGAAAGTGTTGT
This sequence comes from Pelophylax lessonae, assembly GCF_965119305.1. Classification (NCBI taxonomy): domain Eukaryota; kingdom Metazoa; phylum Chordata; class Amphibia; order Anura; family Ranidae; genus Pelophylax; species Pelophylax lessonae. The sequence continues at coordinate 182,677,582 of NC_138777.1, read as the reverse complement.
TTAGTTTTGACCTCATATTATGTGTTTTTTGGTAAATCTAACAGAAAATTGTACAAGAAAATTGAACAAGAAAATTGAACATGTATGGCCAGCCTAAGGGTCCTTACACACGATGCGCCGTCCAACGAGGTCCGTTCTCTGCTCAGCGGGGGATCGATCCGCCAATCCCCGCTAAGCAGGCAGGCTCTGTGTGCGGAGATGGAGCTGTCAGATCCCCGCTGTCCTCTATGGGGGAATCGGGTGAGAACGGAACGCCTGTCCGTTCTCATCCGATTCCATCCGCTGGACGGATGGAAAATAGGGTTTCCATCCGTCCGGATTTTACGGATAGGATCAGAAGCGGATGTCAGCAGAGATGTCTCCGCTGACATCCGCTGCCCCATAGAGATGCATGGAGCATCCGATCCGGTCCACCTGAAAAACTGACAGACGGATCTGATCGGATCGTTCGTGTGAAAGGACCCTAAATCTGTGTTAGTGAGCACTTCTCCTTTGCCGAGATAATCCATCCACCTCACAGGTGTGGAATATCAAGATGCTGATTAGACAGCATGATTATTGCACAGGTGTGCCTTAGGCTGGCCACAATAAAAGGCCACTCTAAAATGTGCAGTTTTATCACACAGCACAATGCCACAGATGTCGCAAGTTTTGAGGGAGCGTGCAATTGGCATGCTGACTGCAGGAATGTCCACCAAAGCTGTTGCCCGTAAATTGAATGTTCATTTCTCTACCATAAGCCATCTCCAAAGGCATTTCAGAGAATTTTCTCACAACCGCAGATCACGTGTAACCACACCAGCCTAGGACCTCCACATCCAGCATCTTCACCTCCAAGAACATCTGAGACCTGCCACCCGGCAGCTGCTGCAACAATCGGTTTGCATAACCAAAGAATTTCTGCACAAACTGTCAGAAACCATCTCAGGGAAGGTCTTCTTCATGCTCATCCTCCTCATTGGGGTCTCGAGTCTCGACCTGACTGCAATTCATTATCGTAACCGACTTGCGTGGGCAAATGCTCACATTCGATGGCGTCTGGCACTACGGAGAGGTGTTCTCTTCACGGATGAATCCCAGTTTTCTTATATCTTTGAGTTCAGCTCATGAAAAATGGGGCGGAAAACAAGTGTTGCCTTTATAATTTTGTTCAGCATATACAGGGCCTTGCGAAAGTATTCGGCCCCCTTGAACTTTTCGACCTTTTGCCACATTTCAGGCTTCAAACATAAAGATATATAACTGTAATTTTTTTGTGAGGAATCAACAACAAGTGGGACACAATCATGAAGTGGAAGAAATTTATTGGATATTTCAAACTTTTTTAACAAATAAAAAACTGGAAAATTGGGCGTGCAAAATTATTCAGCCCCCTTAAGTTAATACTTTGTAGCGCCACCTTTTGCTGCGATTACAGCTGTAAGTCGCTTGGGGTATGTCTCTATCAGTTTTGCACATCGAGAGACTGAAATTTTTGCCCATTCCTCCTTGCAAAACAGCTCGAGCTCAGTGAGGTTGGATGGAGAGCATTTGTGAACAGCAGTTTTCAGTTCTTTCCAAAGATTCTCGATTGGATTCAGGTCTGGACTTTGACTTGGCCATTCGAACACCTGGATATGTTTATTTGTGAACCATTCCATTGTAGATTTTGCTTTATGTTTTGGATCATTGTCTTGTTGGAAGACAAATCTCCGTCCCAGTCACAGGTCTTTTGCAGACTCCATTAGGTTTTCTTCCAGAATGGTCCTGTATTTGGCTCCATCCATCTTCCCATCAATTTTAACCATCTTCCCTGTCCCTGCTGAAGAAAAGCAGGCCCAAACCATGATGCTGCCACCACCATGTTTGACAGTGGGTATGGTGTGTTCAGGGTGATGAGCTGTGTTGCTTTTACGCCAAACATAACGTTTTGCATTGTTGCCAAAAAGTTCGATTTTGGTTTCATCTGACCAGAGCACCTTCTTCCACATGTTTGGTGTGTCTCCCAGGTGGCTTGTGGCAAACTTTAAACTACAATATTATGGATATCTTTAAGAAATGGCTTTCTTCTTGTAACTCTTCCATAAAGGCCAGATTTGTGCAGTATACGACTAATTGTTGTCCTATGGGCAGAGTCTCCCACCTCAGCTGTAGATCTCTGCAGTTCATCCAGAGTGTTAATGGGCCTCTTGGCTGCATCTCTGATCAGTCTTCTCCTTGTATGAGCTGAAAGTTTAGAGGGACGGCCAGGTCTTCGTAGATTTGCAGTGGTCTGATACTCCTTCCATTTCAATATTATCGCTTGCACAGTGCTCCTTGGGATGTTTAAAGCTTTTTGTATCCAAATCCGGCTTTAAACTTCTCCACAACAGTATCTCGGACCTGCCTGGTGTGTTCCTTGTTCTTCATGATGCTCTCTGCACTTTAAACTGACCTCTGAGACTATCACAGTGCAGGTGCATTTATACAGAGACTTGATTACACACAGGTGGATTCTATTTATCATCATTAGTCATTTAGGTCAACATTGGATCATTCAGAGATCCTCACTGAACTTCTGGAGAGAGTTTGCTGCACTGAAAGTAAAGGGGCTGAATAATTTTGCACGCCCAATTTTTCAGTTTTTTCTTTGTTAGCAAAGTTTGAAATATCCAATTAATTTCATTCCACTTCATGATTGTATCCCACTTGTTGTTGATTCTTCACAAAAAATTACAGTTTTAGATCTTTATGTTTGAAGCCTGAAATGTGGCAAAAGGTTGCAAAGTTCAAGGGGGCCGAATACTTTCGCAAGGCACTGTATATATATATATATATATATATATATATATATATATATATATATATATATATAATGTAAATATTCGTGATTGCTGCCACCACTTCTGAAAAGGTGTTCACCTATAACTTTGCATTAAATAAAAATATCACATCAAGTGTAGCGCAATCAAATGTGCATAGTCCCAATAAAATTTAAAAAATCCACCATCGTGCAATATTCAATCGTGGTAAGCAGTCCTATAATCCAGTGACTTCAGTGATGTCCACCTATGGCTAAAATGCCGGCTCACCTCCAAACATTGGCCCCACAACAAATGCCTGTAATTATGTCCCTCTGAATCTCACTGGGATGGTCTTCCTTTGGATGTACTTGGACCCAAATGGACTCCTCTGAAGATATCCATCAATCGTGTATAACCAGAAAATATACAGAAACCATAGTGCTCTCTATTTCAAACATTCCTTGTATACACTTTTTCTCCAAAACACCTGATATAGTCTATACACCAATTTTAAATAACTAAAGGTACTCATTATGTAAGCAGGTAAAAATCTCATCAAGGGCAATCTTGCTTACTAGTGGAGGCAGACTTAGGGTTCATTCACCCCACATGTGGTGGGGCTGCTTTGGGCAGCTTTTCCAGCGCAGTCCCAAAGCAAAATGCCCTGTCTCCCTATCTGTTTGGTTCAATCCATTGCACTACAGTGGTGTGCGGTGAAGTAAAGTACTGCATGCAGTACTTTGTTTTCAGAGTCCACTGCCTTGAGCCGTGTGGCTAGCAATTTAATTTTGAGGCGTGTCTGTGAAATAACCAGTTGCGAACCAACCGCCGTAATGTACTGTGGACAGGCAGCTGTACAGGAAAAGCATGCTGGTACATCGCTGCCTGTTTCAGGAGCACATGCATGACCCCTCTGCTGACCCCCCACTGTGATTATCCACAGCGAAAGTCTGTCAGCAGGTCCTAGCCAATGATTCATGGCCGGGGGCCTGCTAATTGGCTGTGTCCAATCACAGCCCCGAGCTGACTATCAACACAGGGCTCTGTACAGAGGGAATGATCTCTGTTTCTTATCCCTGCAAAGGAAAAGCAGAGATTATTAGTAAAAAGTAGAACATATTACACATTGTTAGACACACAGTTAATCCTTTGATCACCCTAGATGTTAACCCCTTCCCAGCCAGTGCCATTAGTACAGTGACAGTGTATAGTGTTAGCACTAATCACTGTATTAGTGTCACTGGTGAGGTCAGTGGCAGTTAGTCAGTTCCCGCCCAGTGTCAGATTGCCCGCTGCACCATCACAGTTCCTCTATAAGTCGCTGATCACCGCCATTAGCAGTATAAATAAAAAATAATAATAAAAAGTCCAGTATATATATATATATATATATATATATATATATATATATATATACCATAGTTTGTAGATGCTATAACTTTCACGCAAATCAATCAATATACACTTATTGGGATTTACCAAACACATATAGCAGAATAACTTTTGGCCTAAATTTATGATGAATCTAGATTTTTTTTTATTGGATGCGTTTTATAGCAGAAAGTAAAAATATATATTTTTTTCAAAACTTTCAGTCTTTTTCCTATTATATAATAAAAAACCCAGGCATGAAATTCCATAAAAAAAGCTCTTTGCGTGTAAAAAAATATATATAAATTTTGTTTGGGTACAGCGTTGCATGACCATACAATTACCAGTTAAAGTAGCACAGTGCTGAATAGCAAAAAACAAATGGCCTGGTCATGTAGGGGGTAAAACCTTCCAGAGCTGAAGTTGTTAGTTTGTTTGGGAAAAAAAAAGGAACAGTGCATGATGCCCAGATTGGCACATCATCACTACGCTTATCTCCGCTTTACTGCACAGTTGGTGTGAACATACTCTTAAAGTGTTACTAAACCCACAACAGTAAAATCAGTCTGTACATGCAGTAAAGCATGCTGGTTATACTCACTGTGGAACCTAAAGGGTTAATCCTCTGCATTGTGTATAAAGGCTATAAGTGTAAATACTGCTGAGGGGAAAAGGTATTTTGCAGTTTATATTTACTAAAATAATTGCATTTCCATGTTCTGTGTACTGTGGGAGACCAGATATAGTGAATGAAGGTTCTAGGTTTAGTAACACTTTAAGCTGGTCTTACAGTGCCTTGCATTCACCTCCTTGGTGTTTTTCTTGCATTACAACCTAAAATTAAAATTTATGTTTTGGAGCTTTGCACCATGTGATGTACAACGTGCCACACTTTGAAGTCCTTTAACTTTGCACACTTGGCACCGGGACTTTCCTTCAAGGTAAAATTGCTCCAGCTTCATCAAATTAGATGTATTGTATGTACAACAATCTTCAAGTCATGCCAGATTCTCAACTGGATTGAGATCTGGGCTTTGACTTGGCCATTCTAAGACATTTAGAAACTGTAGAAGTTTCTTCTTAAATCACTCTAATGTAGCTTTAGCAGTAGGTTTAGTGTCATTATTCCAGTCTCAAATCTCTAGCAGACCAAAATAGGTTTTCTTCAAGAAATGCCCTGTATTTAGGGTCATCCATCTTTCCCTCAATCCTGGCAAGTCTTCCAGTTCTTGCTGATGAAAAGCATCCCCACATCATGATGCTGCCACCACCATGCTTCACTGTGGAGATGGTGTTCTTAGGGTGATGGGAAGTGTTGGGTTTGCCCCACTCACAGCATTTCCCATGATGGTCAAAGTTCAATTTTTAACTCACACTCAAAACAAGTATTCTTATTTTTTTCTTGAAGCAAATGGCTGTTTTCTAGCCACTCCTGCATGAAACTTTGCTCTGTGGAGTGTAATACTTAAAGTGGCCCTATGGACAGATACTCCCATCTCAGCTCCTTTAATATTGTCTTAGGACCCTTTCACATGGGCACCTTCCATTTTGATCAGGAGGGGATCTGACCACTGATCTACTGATCAGAGTACATTGGGTGGCTGACAGGTCCCCCTCTGCTCTATGGGAGGCTGGGTGTAAACAGACTCCGCTGTTCCTTTACACCCTACTACCCTCCGATCCAACTATATGGAGGAAAATGGATTCCCTTCCGTTTGTTTTTAGCAGATTGGATCAGGTCAGAGGTAGCCAGGTGTAACCAGATATAAGTAAGTTTACACCCGCTGGTCTATAGGGGTGAATGGACCTTCCAATCAGATCCACCAGAAAAACTGACAGGTGAACCTGATCGGAACAGTGGTGTGAAAGGGGCCTTGGGTATTTTTGTGGAATCTCTGAATAATACCTTTCTTGGCCAGTCTGCGAGTTTCACTGGGCAGCCTTCTCTTTTCAGGTTTGTAGTGGTGCCATATTCTTTCTGTTTCAATTTTAATGGATTTTATGGTACTCTGTGGAATGTTCAAAGTTTGGAGTATTTTTAAAACCCAAACTTGATCTATAGTTCTCCACAACTTTGTCTCTGACCTGTTTGGAGAGCGTCTTTGTCTTCATGGTGCTTGCTAAGCAGTGTTGCAGACTTGGGTGACTTTTAGAACAGCTGTTTTGATACTGACATCATGGGACAATTTAAATTGCCATACAGGTGAACAGTAATGGAATCATCTATGTGACTTCTGAAGTTAATGGTTTTGCCAACATCTTATTTAGGGGTTTCATAGCAATTAGAAGTGAATACTTGCGCACACCAAATATGTTTTGTTGTGTTGTCCTAATTCTTGTGTCACAAAAAATAATTTTGCACCTTCAAAGTAATTGGCATGTTGTGTACATCAAATGGCACATAGCCCAGCCCCCACCCCCCCCCAAAAAAAAAACTATTTTAATTAAAGGTTGCAATACTATAAAATGTAAATAAACACCAAGGGGGTAAATATTTTTGCAAGGCACTGAACATAGAGTGAATTTCATCTACTTCCTGATTAAATTCAAGCCATGGGTGACCCTGTCAGCAGTCTTCAACCTGCCATCCTTTAATCTGAAATTAAAGGGCCTTTGCAGATAATTGACAGCCAAACAGTGGCTGCACCCAATCAGATGACAACACTGTTTGGATATTTTGACAGCCACTGATGCCAGCTGTCCAGATACAACAGTTGGCAGAGGATAGAGAAATTGATAAAGTCCTTCATCAGGGCTGAATGAGAGAAATGCTTAAGGCTCTTTCACATTGGTGCATTGATATATATACCTATGCAGAGTGCCATGTTTATCAAGCTTGACTACTTAATAATGTAT